>NC_052629.1:26627500-26927500 GCF_016161935.1 Mauremys reevesii | reverse complement strand
AATGCAAATTGCACCAATGGCACCTGAATAAAAAAAATGAATTGGTGCTTGTTTTCCAAATATCATAATTGTGTTGATATGTTTGTCACACAAAAAAGCTGTATGTCAGTTACATACAAATTAACTACAAGTTAATTAACAGGATACACACCCCTCCACACTAGTTTTATCACAGAGAAGGTAGGTAAATCAAGGATTCATTAGTGTTTTGGAGAGTTGTCCACCCTTTGAAATGGAAGAATGTAAGAGGGTGGGCCATCCTAAGCACCCCTTTTTGGCCCAATAGGTCACTTCAAGTGAGCCTCACCTTTCTGTCCTCCAGCTGGGTGTCAACCAATCCACTTGCACAAATCGAGGCAATGAGAAGCCAAACCAAGCTACTCAAAAGAAGTGTGTCTCCTTTAATGAAGCCCCAAGAAACGATCAAATGTAATAACAAATCAAAGGCCCTTACCTCAGGACCCAGGTTCTGATTTGCCAAACTAGAAGTCCCAAACAAAGTCTCTGTGCCTGGTACACCTAGCCTTCTGCAGCTGGAGCGAGAGCATCTCCTTCTACAGACTGTTCAACTTTTAGCCTTTTCCCCACTGCTCAACTTCCTCTTTCTGTTTAACTAGGTCAGCAAGGCAGAGCAGGGAGTCTCCTTAATTGCACCCAGGCCGATCTGTTTGTGAGCCCCAGGCTAACCCTTAAAGGGGGAATACACTCCTTCACAAAAAGCGTATTTGATTTTAGTTCAGTGTGTGTCTTGCTTTTACAATATTTTTTGAAGGATAATATTGTGTCACGAGCATATAGAATATATCCTGCTATATTTAGGTACAATGGCCAGTACCATGGGCCCCTCATCTCTGGGCATGGCCATAATATAAATCATAACAACAACAAATTCTTTTTTGGTTTTTATACCTCCCCTATCACGGTAGTAGCTCCAGAAGATTAGCATGTCAAGATAATCTTTATTTTTGGGGCCCTAGGAACTACGCCTAACCCACTGAAGTCAATAGTAGTTTTGCAGTTGACTTCAGTGGGTGCAGGACAGAACTCCTTCTGTTAAACACACAGCCATTTTACAAACACAATGTAAGTAACCTTCTAGATAACTCAAAATTGTCCTGTATGAACTACAGATATATGAATCTACCTCGCTATCAGTGTTTGGCAGTACTGTGGTAATTGTTATTACTGCAACCCAGTTTGTTCATGAGATATTTGTTCCAATTTTCTTCGGGGTTCTGTGTGTTGCAACTTGCCACTGCAGAGATGGTTGGTTTTATTAGAGAGAGTTCCTGATTTTATTCACAGCTTTACTGAATTTATAGTGAATACCTAAAGAAATGGGAATCAAGCAAATCAAATTTAGTTTTTAAATTCAGAAAAAAAACTTCCTTCATTGCATTCCTTTTGGCTCAGATAAGAAAATATGTCTCAAAAGGTTGCTCACAGTCAGAAAAGTTACCATATAAAATGGCATCTCTCTTCCATGTATCATTTTTATACTATACACTGATTAATTTAATATAAACCCAAAACATTTTGCACGCTTAGCTCTGCAGATTCAATAGAGCAATGGCAAACAAAGGTGGATTCTAATCTTACTTGTACATGATTGACAACATTTTTATCTAAATGCTGATATTTATTATTACTTGCAACAGTGAAAGTGGCAGAAAGAACCTAGGCTGATTTTCACATCCCAGGATTTGCCGTGATGGCAAGTAGTAAAAACATCTTTTGACTTACAGACTGAGCCAGCTGGATCTGAAGTTACTGAAAGCATAAATTTGGAATTTGAGGCAGCCTTTTCAACAGTTATTTTCTCACTAGTTTCACACTTAAAACCCTTAGCTAACTTATAATTAAGGATACTGAACTTGTTTGGGAAAACATAACAAAGATCCTAATTCACAGGCTAAATCTCATACTAAACACAAACTATATTCAGTAGACCAATTTATTAATGTAAATATTTGAGCAAGAGAAATTGTGCTCCAACCCCAAGCAGGAGTCCTTTTCTCTTTATGCTTAATAGCTCTGGCAGTCTCTAAAGGATCAGCTGTTCTCACTAAACCTCAAGTGTTCCAACCCTTTACACAGGTCTGTTAGACCCCAGCCGAAAGAATGTTGGATGCAAGAACCTAAGGCTGACTAGACTGCCACTAATGTAACTTTGTTATTATTAATTTGCATTGTGGTATCCTAACTGATATCAAGGCGCCATTGTGTTAGGTGCTGTACAAACATATACCACGAGGCAATCCCTACCCCAAAACACTTAGGGTGGGATCTACAAAAGGATTTAGATGTTGCAGTCCTGAGTATCATGGCACCTAACTTGGAAAAATCACTCACCGGAACAACACTGCAATCCACAAATCTGTTATGTACCTAAACTCCCTGTACAACACATGGGGAGAGATAGGTGACTTGGCATGATGAGTTTTGTGGATTGCATTTAGAGAGACAGTTGCCTAAACTAGCCAATGGGAGATGATGAGAGGGGTGTGTGCTAAGCCCTGCCCCTTTCTTGGGATAGATGCCTCAGTCTGAGCTGCTGAAAGGTGCCTAGCTCTGCTTAGTGATCCACAAATGGGAACCCATCTTCTGGAGTCAGGTGGCTTCAGTGCCTAAGGCATTTCTTGTGGGAATGAGTTAGGCATCTGCTTTGTGCCACATAAAACAGTTGCTGGTGGGGATAACCTTACAGCTTTTTGTCAAGTGGCTAGAGCACTCACCTTGGATGTGGAAGATGCAGGTTCTATTCCCCGCTCTCTGCCAGAGAGGGGGAAAGAATTTAAATAGGGGGTCTTCAACCTCACAAAGTACTCTAACCACTGAGCTATGGGATATTCTGATATGCATCTCCCTCAGTCTTTCTTGTTGAAGCTGTTTCACGGTGGATAAATAATGGAAGAGTGATTAGAGCAGGGGTACTGGATGCTGGGTTTCCTTTTGTGGAAAGGAGTATTGCCTAATACTTCTAAGTGGCAAGGCCAGGAGCCATGAGGCAGGGGGAAGGTGTAAAGTTGGGGAAAAGAGGGGACTCTCTGGGTCTTAGAAGATCATGCAAAATATTGTTCAAAATGCTTTTTTTTAATAAGTGTAGAGCTGCTGAAAGTTATTTTTAAACCAACTTCAGCTGTGCTATTATTCTCCACCCTGCTATTACTGTTGTGGTTGCCTACTTTCCTGCCCTCCCCCATGCCAGAGCATCTTGGAAGACTTGCCTTTTGGTTATGCAACATCAACTGCCAGTCATTTGCACTATGTTATGCACTACCACCTTTCAATCATGATGTCCCACTAGTTGTCAATTAGCTGTGATGTTTCACTATCTGTGTGCTGTTCTGCCCACAGGAAGGGGGTGGTAGAAGTATTTTTACTTCACAGTTCCCATGTGATGAATGCATTAGGCTACAGCTGGTCATGTGACACACTTTAACAATGCTCAATGTTACTAGGCACTCAGAGCCAAGCAATTGCTGGTTTCTAACTAGAAGTGCATGCCTTTGAGCTCAGCTGTTGGAGCACTCGCCTAGGGACTCAAGTTGTTGTCTCACTAGCTGTTAATTGATGCATTAATTGGTATCCATGCTTGTTTATTTAGAAAGATATGTCTGGCAATGGCTCTTCTTCATACAAAGTATATGCTACAGAAGAAATGCAAAGCTGAAGAGCTTTGTTGATGAAGTTGTGGAGTCAAGAGAGGCAGATATTGGTAGACTCTCACTTCACTCATCGGTTCCATCTGTAAAAAATATCTATAGAAATGTGATGTACTCACAAAAATCTTCCAACCAAACAGCAAATTCAGCTAAGGGGTGCAGTGTTCCTCTAACTAGTGAGATACAGTTAGAGTTTAGAGCCACTACATGTTAGGCACCATCAACTGAAAGCCAAAGTAGACCATACATTTTCAGGAAGTACACTTTTCAATTAGTTGAAAGATCTGCCAAAAAATAGATGGCATCACATTGCTCATGTTCATTCAGGTCTAATCCTCAAAGGCATTTACACACAAACTGCTCTTTGTGATAAATTCTGCTTTTAGTTATACTAGTATAAATGAACAGTGACTCCACTGACTTCAAGCTTCCTGCCTTTCCTCATTTTGACGTCACTGGAGTTAACTGCAGATTTGTCAATACATCAATATAAATATGTTCAGACCAGCATGTATTGTTTATAACCACATTAGTGAAACTTGTGCTAGTCACAAGACTAAGGGTAAAAGTCTGCCCTTGGATGATCCCATCTAATACTTTAATCTGTGAGAGTGTATACATGTATCGGGGTTCAAAGTTTTGCCCTTTGAATTTAATACAGAATATATGTATTTAATAAGTATTAAAAAAATGGTGGTTTTGGCTATTTTTGTTCTCTACCTTGTTTGGGTGCTCAGCAAATCTTCACATCTGGACGGCACAGACTTCTATTTTAAAGCTAACAAATGATATGTTGGCCTTATTAGATATTCCACCCTCGTCAGCAGCAGTGAGGATATTTATAGAAGCACATCTTCATCGGCTGAGAAGATGAATGAAAGAGCAGTCTGATTTTTCTCAAATAACAATAGAGCACAGATAAAAAATAGCACATGGTTGATTTCTTTAGTGTTCCATTTATTTATTTTTAACATGTATGTCAACCGTGCCCTTTTGCCATTGCCAACTCCTGACATTTTATACAGCAATAAGGGGTGAGTTTTTAAAGTAAACACTTCTGACATCTAGATTAGACAATCCATCCAGCTACAGTCTGATTTAGGATCATATCTTACAACTTATGTTTATAAAGTGCAATACAATGTTAATGTCTTTTGATCACAGAATATTTCCAGATCATGTAGCTAGGTACATTTTTTAAAACAGTGTCAGTATCATCTAGAAATGGTTGCTTTAATTGCCAGTTCAAGCACTAACTTAAGGTCAGAGGACAATCATCTACTTTCCTAGAGTTGTTGAGCTTCACTGGGAGAAGATTTGGGAAATGTAGGCCATTCCTCTGATAAGTTCCAAGTAAGCAGATCCTTGTATTTCTGCAGAGCCCTACTGAAGTCAGTGAAGTTCCATGCAAGTATGGGAAATTACCTGTGTCTCCAGTTTGGATCACCAGGGCCGTAATCATCACCAGCCCTGATCAGGATAATTAACCTCCCAGAGCTGTATACTGAGGTACAGATTATTCTACCTATAGGGTTCAAACCATAGTACAGCACTTTAAAGAAAGATCAGTGGAAAATCAATGGAAGTGAGAAGCCTAAAAAGAAAGATCGATGGACGTGAGAAGCCTAAATACCTCTGTGAATCTGAGCCTGAGTGTTAACAGATGAAGGGCTAGCTATTTTAAAAATAAGGGATATTTTCCCCTTTTAAATATGATCAATCACAATATCATCATTGTAAGACTAGTTACCTTATTTCTTCACAATACCGCATCATTAATTTTCTAAATTAAATATTCAGTTAAACAACAAGACAGATTATAAGAACATAAGAATGGCCATACTGGATCAGACTGAAGGTCCATCTAGCCCAGTATCCTGTCTTCTGACTATGGCCAATGCCAGGGGCTCCAGAGGGAATGGACGGAACAGGTAATCATCAAGTGATCCATTCCCTGTCTCTCATTCCTAGCTTCTGGCAAACAGAGGCAAGGGACACCATCCCTGCCCATCCTGGCTAATAGCCATTGATAGATACTAATTGCTTAAGGTCCCTCTCTATTTTTGTTTTGTTCTTGTTCTTGCAAACAGGTACAGAGCTACTTCCAGATCTCTAACAATTACAGCCAGTACATTGTCTCTCTTGTCACTGGATTTAATGTAACCAACTCAGATTATTCTCAGAAAAGACTTCTTCACTATTAACATTGCTAATTCACCTCTCTTAATTAGCATGGAGGTTCCCCTGGATATCCTTAGATAATCAGATATTGTGTCAGTGCCCTTCCAAAAAGTAAACAGCACTGACTTTAATAATGGTTTCTCTCTTAGAGCTTAATGTAAGTCACTTCTTTTTTTTAGAATTAATAAAAATATGGAGTTCTAAGTCTTGCGCTCCACTTTGCTGACCTGTTTCAAAGGTTGTGGTTAGCAGTAATCCCTAAACATGATGGGAGGGTAGACTCCAAATCCAAATCACTTTTCTTTTTTCACATTGCAAGGTGCTCCAAGGGAAATGTGAGACAGCATTGAGGTGTGCTGGTGTGTAGAATCTAAACTGTACAAAAGCAGGTGTACAAAATAAAATGTCAAAACTATACCTGCTCCATTCATTTCCCTGACCTGTCATGCCAGACTGCAATCTTCTCATTCTTTAAAGTGGCTGCTGATAGCCCTCTCAACCATGAAAAAATATAAAAATATTTATTATAGCATCTTTAGAGATACAGGCAGCCAAACCCACCCAGACACACTCACTCAAAATTTTTCATTGTTTATTCCTTTCCTTAATAATCAATCCAATATATCTTTCCCCTTGCTAGGGTGTGATAGTCCAGGTAAACACCAAATATTTCTGGTATTCAAACTACCTTTGCTCCTTCCTCTGTCTGATCTTTCCTCTACCAGGCTATCAAAGCTCTCTTTTTCTTTTACACCCAGCAGCTAGGCCTGATGAGCTACAGAGCCCAGCAGCATGTTCTTAACACTCTTTAATCCTTCTATGGCCCTCCACAATTGAGAAGGAAACTGAAGGTTGAACTGGGGCCACCCAGGTAGATCCAACCACCCAGGTCTCTCACAGGCACTTGTTGGGTATCTGATAGGTCACAGACATATAAGCAGAAATGTTCCTATGAGACTGTTTGTTTTTCAAAGTTTTGCATGGCACTTCAACACTTCAGGAGTTTTGTTTCCTAAAATGCAGTATGCACCATGTTTAAAGCTTATTACAAAAGTAAACCTATAAGCACCAACTTTATGTAGGCTCAAAACTCAAGCTAAACATGGCTAAAACAGAGCTCCTAATCTTCCCCACTTCAAGCCCTTCCTGCAGCTACTTTTTTCAATCTCCATGGATAAAACTACCATTCTGTGTGTCACTGTGACAGTCTCTACCCTTGTATTCACCCCTTGCACACTAATGTACTAATCTTTTTACAAAGTATGCCTTGTGAGGTATCATTTGAAAACTCCTAATTTGCTGGTCCTGATAAAATGTGCATGGCAACACTGCATATAAAGTTATAAGATTCCATGGTATGGTATTCTAAGACATGTTCCAAGTGGCCCAACCAGTTCCTCAGAGATAAAGGGCAAGGTGACACCTCAGTCAGGTGTAAACAAGGCCAAATAGGCTATCACCTGCTAAGTGGCTATTTATTGGCAGGAAAAGGTACATGGGTGAAAAATTGACATTTTAGCAAAGAAACAGCATAGAGTTCCTCTCCCGGGAGACTGCCAGAAACTCTGCTCCCAGCTGGAGAAGCTTTTCAGAGGAGGCAGAGGACTACAAAAAGAAAGTGGAGAGACCCCAAAGGATCCCTCTCTTTCTTTCTGCCCATGGCATTCATGACTCCTGAAGAAAAAAGGAAGCACTGTTGAACTGGGGGAGGATCCTAACTGAAAGAAGTTCAGCCAGTAGAACTGCTGAAACATGTGGTGAGAGGAACTTTGCTTTGAACTTGCCTAACTTAATAAACTAGGGTATTAGTTGTGTTTTACCTTTATTTTTCTTGTAACCAGTTCTGACTTTTATGCCTCATTAATTGTGTTCACTTGAAATCTCTTTCTTTGTAGTTAATAAACTTGTTTTAGTTTATCTAATCCGGTGTGCTTGACTTGGAGTATTTGGGATAACAGGATTTGTGCATATAATTTCTATTAAAATTACAGACTTTTTATGAGCAGGAGAAGATTGGTTGTACAAGACACACATTTCTGGGGGGAAAATCTGGCACTGGGAGTATGCTGGTGTTACCGTGCAGTGTGATTCAAGAGGGGCTGACTTGCACCACTCCTATAATATAGGTGAGAGTGAGTTACATGCCGGAGACTGTGTGTGAGCAGACTAGAAGTGGTGGCTCCAGCAGCAAAGCAGTGTAAAGGACGCTCCAGGTAAGATGGCTGATGTGACACAACTGTTCATCAGTCTAGATTGTACTCTGGGTATGTCACAGTCACTGTAAGCTGTAACCTGGGCATCAACTTGGACCTCTCTCTCTGTCCTCATATCTAGGTTATATCTAAATCTTGCTGATTTTTCTGAATATCATCTCTTAGATCCTTCTTTTCTTATCTACACAACTAAAACTCTCATACAGACTCTAATGTATCAATTACTGCAACATTTTTCTGTGTGATCTTAACAAATGCAGTTGGGCCTCACTCATATCCATTCAGAATGCTGCTGTAAAGATCATTCCCCTAGCCCGTCGCTTTGATCATGTCACCCTTCACTGGCTCCCCCATCTCTGTTGCATCAAATATAAGCTGCTAGTATTCACTTTCAAGGCCTTCACAGCCAATCCTCACCCTACCTATCGTCTTTCATTCTCTATCAGGCTGTCAATGCTCACGTCAGATTGTCCCATGGTACGATCTCTAGGGTCCACTTGTTAAATTTTCAAACAAGCACCTTTGTGCTGTCTCTCATGCTTCTGCTCGCATTGGGAGGCATTCACTGTAAACAACCACCAGGCTACCTCATTATCCACATTCAAATCCTTCCGCAAAACTCTTCTTTGCCATGAGGCTACAAAAAAACTTGACATTTAGATTACTGATGTGCAGAGACCACAGCCTATCATGCTGACCAATATTGTCTTACTGTTTCCTTGTTCTCCCACATCCATCTGAGGCCAGGATTGTCTTTTTCTTCTGTTGTACAGTGGCTAGCACAATACGGTCCTCATCTGTGATTAGGTGCTGTAGTAATACACATAATAAATAATAGTAATGCCATCCAGCCCCCTATAATAAAGGTAATCAATTATTTTGTATCAAAGTCCAAATTTCTTGGTCAAGGTATAGTCAAGGTCCAGACTCCAGAAAATAATTAAAATAACGATGATGATAATAAAGTAAAGAAAAATATTTCAGGGTTCATTCAAAAGCAGTCCAGATTTGGCCCTTGATCTGCCTATTGACTACCTCTGTCCTTTAACATGTATCCAACCAATGTAAATCTCTTCCTCCTACAAATGCCTCTCAGAAAGATAGATAATGCTAGACTGAAACAACACAAGCAGAAGGATACACCCATTGGAAGGTGAATTAAACTAGATCATTTCCCCTGGCTATCTGAACACATCACAAATTTGCATTACAGATTCTGGCATCCATGTCCAGTCATATTCTTAAATGATATTTTTATCTGCAATATTTCCTGACATTGTTTAATTCGGTAAGGCCAGTGTCAGTTGTGTACTTATACAAAAGTGTACGTGTATTCCGCAGAGCATCTCTTTAACAATTATGTATTCATCTGGTCTGCCTTGCTTCCGTTATCTTTTTCTATAGTGACATGCAACTCCCTTTAAAGCAGCAGAGTTATTTGATCCCCCTGGAAGACATCATGCTATTGGTATTTTCAGTGAAATATCTTCACGTGATATTTCAGATGAGGGACACGGTGGAAAAGAGGAGGAGAAAGGTGAGGATTTGGGAATAGGGATCTGGAAGGAAACTATGGACATGATTCTGATCTTATCCCACTGTATATGAGGAGTCTACATATATGGCTGCTATCACCATAATATTAGAGTGCTTTCCAATTAGTCACAAAGTTCTCTTCCCACTAACTGCATGGGTTAGGGAAGCATTACCACCATCACAATTTCACACACTGAGAACTGAGTCAGAGAGATTAAGGCCCAACCCCTCAAAGGATTATGCAGAAAAATTGGGAAGGGAAAAGGGGGAGAGAAAACTAGGAGGGAAGGGTGGTGAGCGAGATGGGATTCCACTCCTTCTGTGGTCTGTGGACTGGCTTTCCATTCATTTTTGACATCGGATTTCATTTCATTTACTTTCATCCTCCCCTATTCTCTTCTGTAAAAGCAACAAAGAATTCTGTGGCACCTTATAGACTAACAGACGTTCTGTAGCATGAGCTTTCGTGGGTGAATACCCACTTCTTCAGATGCTCATGCTGCAGAACGTCTGTTAGTCTATAAGGTGCCACAGGATTCTTTGTTGCTTTTACAGATCCAGACTAACACGGCTACCCCTCTGATACTTATTCTCTTCTGTTTCATCATTCTTTCTTCCCATTCCTGTAAATGAGCTGCAGGCAGGAAGGCAAGTGCATGTTGCTTTGGATCCAGTCCCGCTCTTGCTATTTAAGTTGGCTTGTAGAGGAAAGCTCTCTAAGTAATGCAATCAGGTCAAGTGCATCTTTTCTTTGATGTACACATCCTCTGCCAGCTTGTATAGTGTACAGCATGAGTTTGCTCTTGAAGCTCTCTCCTGCATGGCAGAGATGTAGTGCAAGATCCAAAGCATTAACCCAGGGAAACTGCTGCTTGGCTCAAATGTACCAGTCTACGAGTCTGCAACTTTAATTCTGGAGTCCTAAGGGATATTCATTTTTGTGATTAAATATGTGAGGACATTGTCCAAAATGTATATCGCTTTTAACAGCAATGGCTTCCTAAGCTTTTGAAGCATCTTCTGTGAAAACATGTTTGTGCATTAGCAGCATCAAATGTTGTCAGCACTTCTCTGTAAACAGTGTTTGTTAGTTAACCAGTTAGATCCAGAACAAAATATTGGTTTATATGGGTTCCATAAAAATGATTATTTTCAATTTTAAGGTAAACCAAAAGAGTCCATTATTTTAAGCTCTTTTCTGTAATACTGTTGGATGTGCAATCATACAAAGGGTGCATCTTGAATGTCTTCTGGTATGCATGGGAGCAAGAAAACAATCATGTTCTTTTCTTCTTGAGGGACCATTTTGCCTTGGGTCTCTGTGTGGCAGCTAGAGAGATGAAGCTGGACCTGCTGAGAGTCCTGGTTTATACTACGAAATGGTTGGGAGGCACAGTGTTCTCTTTCAAGCAAGTTCTGGCTCGCTCTTCCATAACTATTTACCAGCATATATCTGGGACACACCTTTAGGGTGAGACTGTTGTTTCTGTGACAGAGTCCAGAGACCCCAAAGGGAGAGTAGGGGGTTTGAACCCCAACAAATAAGCAACTGAATCAACTGGTTGTATAGAATGTTGTTTTATATAAATATGTCAGGTAAAGTCTTTTATGAAAGCTTGTAATGTTCTGAACTTGATGGTCATTAGGAGATACATAGCATCCTACCAAATTCACAGCCATGAAAAACACGTCCTGGGCCGTGAAATCTGGACTTTTGTGTGCTTTTACCAGATTTCAGAAGGGAGACCAGCGTTTCTCAAATTGGGGGTCCTGACCCAAAAAGGAGTTGCAGGGGGGTGCAAGGTTATTTTAGGGGGGTTATGGTATTGCCACCCTCACTTCTGTGCTGCCTTCAGAGGTGAGTGGCTGGAGAGAGGTGGCTGTTGGCTGGGAGTCCTGCCAGCAGCAGTGCAGAAATAAGAGTGGCAATACCATACCATGCCACCCTTACTTCTCAGCGGCTCTGCCTTCAGAGCTGGGCTCCCAGCCAGAAGCTGTGGCTCTGCAGCTGCCCAGTTCTGAAGGCAGCACTGCCACCAGCAGTGATTTCCCCCCCCCACTAATTTCTTTTGGGTCAGGACCCCTACAGTTACAACACTCAGAAATTTCAGCTTTAAATAGTTGAAATAATTAAATTTACAATTTCTAAATTCCTAAGACCATGAAATTGACCAAAATGGACTGAATTTGGTAGGGCACTAGACATATGTATACAGGTTCTGAATGTATACATATGTATATGTGTAGAACATTATAACTGTATTTATGATGCAACTGCAGCATCACCTCACAACTGGGGGTGAAGTAATCAGGTAGGGAGGGGCACCTTTACATGAAACTAAATGCACCTAGCATTGTACAATCTAGCGAAAGGCAATGGTGGACCATTTAAAATTAATGGAAAAAAATTGAAACTCAAAAGAAAACCCCACTCTTGGAAAAATAAGGAAGGAAGGAGTCGTTTTCCCCCTCCGTTCTGTGTAACCATGACTTACCAGAGTCTGAGAGAAAGTGTGTGTGTGTGTGTGTGTGTGTGTGTGTAAACGGACACCAAACCCTATTTAAAAGGGAAGGGCGTTGAAGTGAAGGCTATCCCGAAACTGAGGACAGTGTTTAAGCAGGATGTTGTCCATGAAACACTGGATCCCCTCTAGGACAGAGGGCATGCTGGGAAACTGTTCAGAGACCATAGATAACTTGTATTAGAAAAGAGAATTTAGCTAGTATAGAAGTGTAAAGTCTGAGATTGTATCTTTTAGGCTTATTTGCGGTGTAACATGTATGCATTTGCTTTCCCTTACTATTTCATCTTTGAATCTGATTTTTTAAAATAAAATGTTTTGTTTGTTTTTACCCCACGCAGGTCTTTGGTGTGCAAATTGTTTGGAATGTATATGCCAAAATGAACTGGTAATGGGGGGTAGCTTTCACTCCTACAGGGTGATGAACCAGAGGGGAAAAGCCCAAGTGTCTGGTAGTTAAGAACTCAGAGAGAGACAGATTTGTGGGGACTTGTGATCAAAAGGGCTAGTGAGGTCACCCTGCAAGCAGTAACTAGGGAGGTGGAACCCAGGGTTGAGACCTTTATGCTTATAGGCTGGTTACTTTTGTCAGAGCTCCCAGCCATAGCAGCATATCATTAAGGCACCCAGAGTTACAAGGAAGGCAGTGACAGAATCCCTCACTGGTTTGGGTGATCCTCAAAATGACAGTTTCCTTTTCAGTTTGTCTTTATTATTGGATTGTTTATTGTGCTCTTGCTCTTGGATTTAGCTGGGCTGGTTCTTCTAGCTGTGATAAATTATGCTGTTGTTCATTTCTGTCAAGATCTTAGATACCGTAGCCACATATTTCTAAAAATTCAACAAGCCTGATTATCCGTTACTCTGTTTCCCTTGATGCAGGAATAGAGTGTGGGTGCAGGTGGGGGTGGAGCAAAGGTAGCTTTAAGCCACATTTGTATTGCCTGTATTCTGGGGCAGCAGGAGATCTGCCCAGCCCCCAGTGCAAGTTATAGTGTTAAGGCTGCTGTAATTTATGCTCTAATGCCCATGGGAAGCAGGAAATAGCTGTTTCCTCACAGCCCCCAATGCCACTGGATAGGAGTGGGGCTAGCACAGAGCCCTTACACCTCTACCTCTAGCTGTGCACTGACTGGGGATGGCCCCTGCTCTTGGAGCATTCTCAGGTGGCCATTTCTGACCCCTTTAAAGCCCCTTTACACTGCCAGAGTGGCCCTACAGGTTTTATTTTGACTGAAAATTAGGCCCAATATAATATTTTGATTCTCTTTTCCCCTCTCTTCCTTCAACCTCTCTTCTTTCTCCTCATCTCTTCCATCCCTGTTGCTGTCCATAGTCTGATTCATCGTTCCAACATTAGTAAGAAGGCTGAATCTTCAAGTGTTCCCTTGGGCTACCCTTTTACCAAGTTTGAATGGGAGTTTTGTATGAATATGGCAAATTCTCTGAAAGCACCACTTAGTCTGTGCTGCTTCTCCTGTTGGCTGCTGTTGATGTGTCACCTCTCTTGCTGAGCTGAATGAAGGTATATGAAAGCCTTGGCCTGGACCTGGCAGCTGGCATCAAGCAGAGTGCCCCAGGGGTCTGTTCTGGGGCCCATTTTGTTCAACATCTTCATTAATGATCCGGCTGATGGGATGGATTGCACCCTCAGCAAGTTTGCGGATAAAACTAAGCGGGGGAGGAAGGAAGGGGAAAGAGGTAGATATGCTGGAGGGTAGGGATAGGGTCCAGAGTGACCTAGACAAATTGGAGGATTGGTCTAAAAGAAATCTGATGAGGTTCAACAAGGACAAGTGCAGAGTCCTGCACTGAGGATGGAAGAATCCCATGCACTGCTACAGGCTAGGGACCAACCGGCTAAGTGGCAGTTCTGCAGAAAAGGACCTGGGGCTTACAGTGGACAAGAAGCTGGATATGAGTCAACAGTGTGCCCTTGCTGCCAGGAAGGCTAACGGCATACTGGGCTGCATTAGTAGGAACATTGCCAGCAGATCGGGGGAAGTGATTATTCCCCTCTATTCTGCACTGGTGAGGCCACAGCTGGAGTATTGCATCCAGTTTTGGGCTCCCCACTACAGAAAGGATGTGGACAAAATGGAGAGAGTCCAGTGGAGGGCAACGAAAATGATTAGGGGGCACATGACTTATGAGGAGAGGCTGAGGGAACAGAGCTTATTTAGTCTGCAGAAAAGAAGAGTGAGGGAGGATTTGATAGCAGCCTTCACCTACCTGAAGGAAGGTTCCAAAGAGGATGGATTAGGCTGTTCTCAATAGTGGCAGATGACAGAACAAGGAGCAAAGGTCTCAAGTTGCAATGAGGGAGGTGTAGGTTCGATATTAGGAAACACTATTTCACCAGGAGGGTGGTGAAGCAGTGGAATGGGCTACCTAGGGAGGTGGTGGAATCTCCATCCTTAGAGGTTTTTAAGGCCTGGCTTGACAAAGCCCCGGATGGGATGATTTAGTTGGGGCTGCTCCCGCTTTGAGCAGGGGATTGGACTAGATGATCTCCTGAGGTCTCTTCCAAACCCAATATTCTATGATTCTATAATATGTGTGTCAATTAGGAAGAGCTACTTTAACAGTAGTCGCATGAGAGTTGGACCAATACTACATAGCAAGTTTTAATAAGAAAATGCATCTGTTTCACCTGTGGGTCAAAGCCAGAGTTCAGGTTGGAGTCAGACCTACATCTGAACTTTCCTAACATTCAGAGGGGGTTTAGTCCCAGTGTTCCATCATGGGTCAGTCTGTAAATAAAACAGAGTCTACTATGGTCAGAGGTTGGTAAGAGGTCTTTAAGAAATGATTCTCTCTGCTAAGGTTGATTGATACTAGTTAGCCAGTGGGTGGATAAAAGCATTCCACAACTAAGAAGGTTCTCCCAAGCACTTCAGTAAAGGTGCTTTTTTATTTCCACTAAAATTCTTCAGCTGTAACCACAGGCACACCATTTTGAGTTTCTGTTCATTCTCATGTGAGTTCTCACATTTATGGAGCTCCTTGCCAAAAAATGTCCTGGGACAATATAACACAATGGACTCTGGTTCAGATGAAGCGGCATCAGGCTTTAGTTCGGTGGCTCCCCCCTTACCAGTAACGGAATCTGTTCATGCCCCCCCCCTTCCCGCCATTACTGCATAGCCAAAGCTTCTTCAGCAGTGGATCTTGTGCTGAAGATGGAACTGGCGCTAGAGACAGAGCTGGCCTGGGGGCAGAGAGGGACTGGGTGGTAATCTCCCCCATTTCATGGGGGCTGGTCCAGACTCCTCCTCGTGACCCCTGAATGTTCCTCTGCACTCCCTTGGGGGGGCATGCCCCACAGTTTGGAGACCACTGCTTTAGTCCTAGAACAGCATCTAGCAGATAAGGAGTTAAGTAACCAGTGCATTGGGTAGGTACTGACTGGCACATGTTGAGTTCATATATAGCTAGTGTGGGCGGTCTCTGGTAAGCAATAGCCAATAGGGGGTAAGCGGTACTAATTTAATTACAATTAATGCATAGGCTGCATGAGCTCCTTACAAACAGAATAAATTACAAAGCCTGCATGAGTTTCTTACAGAAAACTTCTTTAAAAACCAGTTAAGGTTGCTCAAGTGCAGATACCACCACCAAAGCCAGAAAATCAGCCATCACCCATCCCTTGCAATCCACAACCCTAACTTTGCCTTCTCCACAGCACCCCAGTCACATCTACCATCCAACAACAGATCCCCTTCCTTCTCTGTTGCAAATTTCCAGTAGTGAGTGAACAATCTCAATCTGTGTGTGTGTATATAGTTTGTTTGACAATTTTTAATTATTTATGAAATAACTTTCTAATGTGCTGGAGAATGTTTTGTACTATATTTTGCGTAAACAAGGATGTTTAGTAATGTGGGACACTGATAGTAAAGGGGCACTGTCCAATTGAAATATAGGCATTAAAAATAAGTTAAAAGTTGTTTCAGGTACTCAAAAGTCCCCCTGCCAATTTGTGGTTTTGCAATCAATTTTTCCTATTAAAACAAGTTTGTCTCTCCCTGAATTCAGATAACAGGGGAAATTTAGTGTCTGATTTATCATACAGTGAAAACAATAAAACTCACTATTCACAAAATGTTGGGAAATGCACAAAGTAAACAAACAAAAAAATCTTTCAGTTATAGTAACTTCAGATGTTCAAGAAGAAATACAATATTTATGTTAAATTTAAAGCTCAGAATGAGCTGCCTTAAAATAGTGGGGATTGCCACATGTCACTGTTTTCCAAAACAGAGGCTTAGTTTTTGGCTGTCAGTCAGTCCCTGGCTTTATAAGTACCTACTCTCAAGCTTTAATTGGTGGGGGAAAAAAGTAAATCTGTTGTTCTAACATGAAAACAATTATGGTGCTCTCTTGTAATGTTATACTGGTGATGACATTGCATTTAATAATTAGTGTGTAATTAGTATATTTTTACTATGTAAATAGCCTTTAAATATATAATTAAAATCAAGAGAATTTATACAGATATTTTGATTTTTTTCCTATTCATTAGGATTTGGATTTTCAAAAGGGCTCAGTGCTAGCCTAAATTTGCTCCCATTGAGTTGTGCAATTAATATCAATGGGAGCAAAGTTAAGCCAATGTTAAGGGCTTTTGAAAATCTGACTCCAAAAGACTTTAGGAACCACAGATTTATTTAATGGAGGGGCTGATGTGGCCAGCTGGGTACACATTGAGTAGCCTTGGTTCAGACACAGGTGTGTAGCACTTTCATTTTCATTCTGACAATGAGGAATCTTTTCATTATCCTCCTGAATGCACACTCATGAGAAATCACAAGCCCAGAGTTTGTTATAGGATCTTATTCCTAACTATATATTTGAGGTGCATTCAGTCAATTTGCATTTTTCCTGATTTAATAGCATGTTGGGCTTATTTTTGGTTTTAGCAGTATTTTTCTTGACATTTAAAATATGCTTTCCACTATTTTCTGTTGACCTTTATCAGTATTGAAGAAGGAAAATAACTAGAACTATTGTATTAGAATAATGATGATGAGATGCAAATGAAATGAAAGGAAGAAAATCCAGAGATAAAGCTGTCTATCTATCCCTCTCACACTGTTGTGACAGGATATTTGCACCCCATATGGTATAGCTGGCATCCTGCATATATACACGGTATGAGGAGTAGCATGTGTATATGTTTCTCTTGAGCATCTTTGTACTTCATCTCTAAAGTTGTTTATAGATAGTTTTTATTATTCAGTTAAGCAGCAAAGAGGAAAAAGATCAGGGCTAATTTCTCTGGTTTAGAAGCAAATTAATGTTTTACAACTTCCTTTGTATTGCCAAAATGTTTTGGCTTCCACCACATTTTGATCATGTCTCTGAGACTTCAATCTGTAATATAGATTTTTATTCTTTTCTGTGCCCTCTCAAAATCAGGGCCTCATATTTACTATACATCTACCTGCAACATTTACTCAAATGGACCTAATTCAGTGCCCACTGAAGTCAATGGAAAGACTACCAATGATTCCAATCAGCATTGGCTCAGACCTTTTGAGAAATACCTTATCCTTCCATTGGCTTTAGAATTCAATGTGGCTGTTCATGCAGTAACATACTACTCACTAGGAACAAGGGCAGCAGATTCAATATCACTTATATTAATGACTTCACTTTCTTTATTCAATGGTTGTAAAACAGAGTAGTGGCATGTTAAGAAAAAAAGATAACGAGACTGATTTGGAATTTTTATTTACTACAGTGAGCACTTATCTTAGTAGTTTTCATGGACTACAATAGTGCTACTCACAAAACTGAACATGAATTGTTTGCATGATCATGATTTGGATTTCTGTATGTAACCCCCAAGGAGATTACCTAGATTCCTGGGGCTCTGTCTGCTGGAAGCTCAGGGAGAGGCACACTGTCCCTGGTAGTGAGGGGGAGCCAAGGCAGACTCAGAGTCTGTCTGGCAATCAATAGGGAGTAAGATGCCCTTCCCAGGGAGCTCAGGAAAGGGGAGAAGCCATTATTTAGTTGGTCTGGAGCTAGCCAGGGCAAGGGAAGGACTGGCTGTGTGGGGAGCTGGTGAGTCCCAGGCATGGCTGGCTTTAAGCCAATTCACCCGATTCCCTGGAATCGGGCCCCATGCTGAAGAGGGCCCCACCCCGGGGGTCTTTGGCAGCATTTCAGTGAAGGGTCTGCTCTGGGGGTCTTTGGTGCCATTTTGGCAGTGGGGGGGTCCATTGGTGCCATGGAAAACCCAGAGCAGACCCCCTGCCACTGAAATGCTGCTAAAGACCCCTGGAGCGGGGCCCCCTTCCAATCAGGCCCCGTGGGTCATAAAGCTGGCCCTGGTCCCAGGCTTGCATGCAGGGTTCCCCCTGAGAACTGGCCTCTAGGGATCTGAAAGCAAGATCCCTCAGCTGGGCTTTTCCTTCTCCACTGATGACTCTGTTTGTAGAATTTTGCTGGGAAACTTCCCCAGCCAGGCTGAGTTGGCTGTCCAGCTCTCTAGGTGAAACCAGTCACCACCTGGTCAGCTGTGCTCTGGCTGCTAGTCCAGGGCTGCTGCCTGCTGTGTGTGTGTCTGGACACTGGGCTAGGAGACTACACAACTACACTAAAATCCAAACTGTAATCTGCACTTTGAGCCCTGCACCGCTTTGTGGTCGGGGGAAATCCTGGGACCAAAAGCAGCCTGACTCCTGCCTGAAGAGGGTCCCTGCCAGCAGAGATCAGCCCCTCTGCAGTGACTGAGGAGTCCAGAGTCATCTCTGAACCTGAGGATCATTCATGGAGTTTGTGATTGCACCATCTTTTAGTTAGTCAGGGAACTTGTTTTGGGGACCCCCCCATTCCCTGAACTGTGTCCTCAAGCCAGGGAGTTAGGGTTTGGGGAATTTTATAACCTGCTGCCTATTAAGCCTTTGGAGGGACTTACCACCTCCTCCCACTTGTGAGTGTTTTGGGCTATACTGAACCCAGTCAGCCACACTGCTAAACCACTGCAGAGAAGATAGTGTGGTCCCCCAAAAAAGTACATGTACCAACAGGCCACAAATCTTACATTTGCTACATCAGGTCCTGTGACTGGGGAAAGTCACAGGTATTATCAGCATGGGCACCAGTGACCCTAAGAATAGTGTTTTACCTTGTTATATTTGTCTCCTGTTTAATATAATTACTGTGTTGAATACAGCATCTGTATGTTTTATTTCTTGGGAGTTTCCAACTATCTGGCAAGTAAGTGGGGATTACCAATGTGGTTAGAATTTTCTTCCCAAGCTGCCCTGGTGACCCTGCTAGGAAGGAGTGGGGGAAGAGGGGGAAGATGGAGATACCACCCAATACATTCATATGGAAAAATAAAGAAGATACACCATGCTGAGTGGGTGGCAGAATCCAGAAGAACCCAGGCCTATCCATCAAAACCTGTAAGCAGACTGGCATTAAAGAAGGTAACCGGGTGGAGAGGGGGCACTACTTGTATAGTGCAACAATCCTGAAGTCTCTCTTTACAAGGCTTTAGCAAGAGCATGCAGGATCTCTTGTTACATATTTCCCTTCTACCGGATTTTGAACTCTTATAATCAATTTAAAATAACACTCCACTCATAGTAGTAGCAAGGGACAGCTGTAGCAATCTTTCCATTCCAAATAATCAATATTGTATTTGTGGTAGAAAGATTTTTATTTAGCTCTAGCATCCATTGTTAAACTGTTCACTTCATAGTGAAGATGTTAGCGTATGCTCTGATGTACCTTCAGCACTGACATGTAGCTGTCCATTGGCGTCTTATGGATCATATTCTAACTCGTGTGTAGAAAAGTCTATGGCAGATTGCATAAGATGAGCAAGTCTTGTTGAATTTTTTTTTATTAAGATGATCACAATTTTTATAGCAGGTTGCACAAGGCAAAGTTGGAATAAAATGCTGCATTAGGAAATATTCAAAATTATTAAAAATAAATAGAGATCTTAAGGTCCTGAAAAAGAGCAGCTTCTGTCACCAGCCAAAGTTCAGATCTAAGCATGGGATCCCGTACTTCTAAATATTGAAATCTAATGGATGACAGACTGTTTTTTTTAAACAAACAAACAAAAAACCCACACAGTTCCAAGTGTCCTGTACAATTTAAAATAAAAACCAGGCTGCATAGCAACATTCACTAACTGGACACTGATGAGCCCAGCAAGTCATCACCATTGAGCACAGTGGAAGAGGTAATTTCTCTCCCCAAAACTGATTCCCTCCCCCCAGTCCTCCTCACTCGGCAGTCATTGAACCTAATTCATAGTTAGAATAACTGGGTGAAAGTTCCATGTCAGTCAATTCTATGGAGACATAAATAGTGGTAGAAATTACACACCAGGTGTAAATTGGTAAGGAAACAAGTGTACTGGAAGTGGCTGTATATAGTAAAGTAGTGAAACTTTCACTATGCAGTGGATGTGCAATATTTAATACATTCCAAGGGAGCTAAGACAGAGTGGGGGCAGCAAGAAAACTAACATGATTAGGCTGATTTTCCTTATGCATTCTCCCCCCCGGGATATGTGTTACTCTTTTTGCATACTCACAATATGCCAAATCAGTTCAAGTAAGTAACTCTGCATTGCTTTGTACACCAACTTACATCTGTTTCTAATCAGCTAATACACAATGTTTAACTTCTAACATATTTACTTCTCAGCATAATTGAGTACATTGAGGCAGACCTCAGCATGAAGAGTCCCAGAAAATAATTACCAAAAACCCAATTAACAAGTGCTGGGAGAAAAATGTGGGGCCAATTTTTGTTCTGTTACGTGAGTGCAATCCCATTATGTCCTGGAGGGTAGCATATGGCTCAGTAATACTGTTTTACAAAAGGTCACAGTTGTTAAGGCACTTCTATAGCAATGAAATCTGTTTTAGTATTGTAGTTAGTAAGCAATAGTATGCTTCATTTCCACAGGGCTAATGTTAGTATTCATGACAATCTCTTCTATTTCCTGATAAAGCAACTAGTTTCTCTGGGACAACAGCTTTTGACACCTCTTTTCTCTATCATATCCTAAGCTTATCAGGTATATTCAAGTCTTATACATATCACAATCTTTGGAATCTACATTTGGGCTTACCCAAAAGGTCCTCCAATATAGGGGCGGCTCTATGTATTTTGCTGCCCCAAGCACAGCTGTCAGGCGGCTTTCGGTGGCATGCCTGCGGGAGGTCTGCTGGTAATGTGGATTCGGAGGCATGCCTGCGGGAGGTCCACTGGTCCCATGCCTCTGGCATACCCGCCGCCGAAGCCGCAGGACTGGCGTGCCGCTCCCACAGGCGTGCCGCTAAAAGCCGCCTGCCTACCTCCCTCACAGCGACTGGCAGGCCGGCCCCCCTGCAGCTTGCTGCTCCAGGCATGCGCTTGGTGCACTGGTGCCTGGAGCCACCCCGCTCCAATACTTACTAATGGCTAGATTCTCGGAGCCCTTCCTGCTCAGACATACAACTTTGCTCACAATAGAGAAAGCAGAGATTTCTTGCTTGATGCTCCCCCCTGCCAACAAGTGGGTGGGAGGGGTATGGAGTGGCAGGAGCCCTAGCTCCATCTCATTCCAGCTAGGGAGTGGGCTGGGGGAAACTGTCCAGGTCTAGGAGGAAGAAAAGTAGTAAATTTCTGTTTTTTAAAAAGGGGTGAAGTGACTCACCCTCTCTCCCCCACCCCCTAGCAAAATGGGTAGAGGAAATGAATTGCAGAGTTGCAAGAATAGATTGTGTAAAGTTACAATGCCTCAGACTCTTGACTGTATTTTCAGGATAAAAACCTGATGCTTCTTCCTTCTATGTTATTTCTTCAGCTCATCTTGCTGCCCTTTAAATTGTATTGCAATTGCTGTCACTTGTGCAGGAGTCAGGATGATGAATAGTGGTTGTTGGCTTGTGACTTGATTAGGCTATGTGTACACTTGCTGAGTTTTCCCGCTGTCAGTTTCACCAGTGATAGGGAACCAGTGAAAGTAAAGCGCTGGTTTGTGTACTCATTTCCTCAGGCATCAGAGAGTGTTTACATTAGCAGCACTTCCATCGCTGATGAGAGCAGCGCACTGAGGGCAGCTGTCAAAATGGAGAGAGCTGCACTGTGAGATAATAGGTCTTGTGGGAAGGGATGGGGTGTGTGTAGGGGGGAAGGCAATGATCACAGGGCATCCTGGGTCCCTGCGCAGCCTCCTTTCCCCAAACACTGATCAGCTCCAGTAGCTCAGCATTGCTCCAAGCAGGGGATCGTTTGCTCCATGGAACAGCCATTGTCACCTGGCCAGATAAGTGAGCACTTGCCAAGAAAACAGGAAGGGGAGTTTCAAAGTTCCCAGGGCTTTACAGGGGGAGGGTGGATGTCTTGTCAGAGGAGCAGAGCTGCTGGTCAGAGTGGTCACCTAGGCACTGTGGGATATCCTCTGGAGGCTAAAAGCTCTGTAAACAGGAAGAACGTGTCTTCACTTGCACATCACCGGTAAGAGCTGTATGCCTCTCATGGAGGTGGTTTTCTTTTTGCGGTGAAACTTCTGTGCTTTAAATGGCAAGTGTAGACATGCCCTAGATATGACACACAAAAAAAAACCTCCTTCAGAGGCAAAGGAGGAATTTGTTTCCAGATGGAGGACTTCAGGCTTATAGTACTGGGAGAGCAAAGTCAAAGTAACCATGCAGAGGTTGGAAGTAGAAAGATAGGCGATAAAGGGCCCAATCCTCCTGTAAAACTCCTATTGATTTTAACAGTGGCTTTCAGTGGGAGCAGGACTGGGTCCAAAGTGAAGGAAAATTGCAGAAGAGTTTGAGATATTTAGGTGAAATGTGATCTTTGAAGTAAGTGGGCAAACTGGGAGACTGTTGGTGCTCAAGATTATAGAGCACATCAGAAAGTGAGCGTTAAGGTAAATTGGATGGGCACTGATGTGACCTGATGAGACTAAAAGAGGTGAGACCAACAGTGATTTCTTTGAACAAAGATTCCCCTCTGGAAAGCACATGCATGTGTTAAAAAAAACAAAACAAACAAAAAAAACAACACACACCCCACCAATCTATTTAACTCTTTTTTTTTAAATAAGAAGAGTTACCCTTTGTCATAGGCAAAGAAAACAAGTTTCTTGCTAGTATTAAACTCTTACATTCAATAGTCTCTCTTGCATTGGATTCACTGGCTAGGATTGGAATATTTTCTCTAGAGTAAAATTGCCTGAACTATTAAGAAGGAAATCGCCAACTGGACTGGGAGGCAGCAGACCAGGTTTTGCTACTGACCTGCTATGTAACCTTAGGCAAGCCATTTTGCCTCCATATGCCTTTGTTTCCACTCCACCAGGGCCGGCTCCAGACCCCAGCGCGCCAAGCAGGCGCGTGGGGCGGCATTGTCCCGGCAGGGCGGCATTTGGCTCCGGCGGACCTTCCGCAGTCATGCCTGCGGGAGGTCCACCGGAGCCCCGGGACTCCGGAGGGTCTTCTCTTCCCGCGGCTCCACTTGAGCTGCCGCAGGCATGTCTGCGGCGGCTGCGCTGGTCACGGGGCTCGGACGGAGCTCCCGCAGGCATGCTCCACTGGAGCCGCGGAACCAGCGCACCCGCCACCGGAGCCGCGGAAACAGCGCACCCGCCGCAGACACTTCTGCCCCGGCCGCGGGACCGGGGAAAGGCGGTGAGCGCGCTGCCCTGCTTGGGGCGGCGTAATTTGTAGAGCCGCCCCTGCACTCCACCATTCATTTGTCTTGCCTATTTAGATTGTAAAACTTAAGGCCGGGATTGTCTCTTATGTGCATGAACATCTAGCATATTATGGGCCCCCAATCTCTTTGAGCCTTTAGTGGCTACTCTAGTGTAAAATAATAATACAACACATGATTTGGTATGCAACCTTCCTTCAATATATGAACAAGTGTTTCTGAGGGACAGTTATCACACATGCATTTTCAGTTAATGTGAAAACAGATGAATATTTTAAAGCATGTACCTGAAAGTCTCCCATTGCAGGGTTTGGAGTTAAAAGAAAGTAGGATGATTTGAGAAAAAAAAATTAGTTTAAGGCCGAGATGCTCCAAGTTATTTAGGCACTTAATTCCCATTGAAAGCAATGGGAATTAGGCACCTAAATAATTCTGAGGATCTGGATCTTTGACTTTCTAAGTCAGAGGTTGGGCAAACTATGACCCATGGGCCACATCCAGCCCACAGGACCTTTCTGCCCAGCCTCTGAGCTCCTGCCTCAGGAGGCTAGCCCCCAGCCCCTCCCCTGCTGTCTCCTCTCCCCTGCAACCTCAGCTCACTGTGCCGCTGGCACAATGCTCTGGGCAGCAGGGCTGCAAGCTCCCAGGGTAGTGCCGTTGCAGAGCCTGGCCTGACCTGGTGCTCTGTGCTGCGCAGTGCGTGGCTGGCTCCAGCTGGGCAGCGTAGCTGTCTGTCCTGGTGTAGCTGTGCCACCAGTGACTAGTGCTCCAGGCAGAGCGGTAAGGGGGCAGGGAGCAGGTGGTTGGATAGAGGGCAAGGGAGTTCAGGGGGTGGGGAGCAGGGGGGTTGAATGGTGGCAGGTCTCCTGGGGGGCAGTCAGGAAGGAAAGGGAGGATGGATGGGGTGGCAGATAAGGGTGGGGGTCTGGGAACAGACAGTGGGGGATGTGGATGGGGCATGGGTCCCGGGGGCAGGGGGCGCTATCAGAGGGGCAAGAAGCAGGGGTGGTCAGATAGGGGGCAGGGGCCTGGCTGCGCCTGGCTGTTTGGGGGGGCACAGCCTCCCCTAACCGGCCCTCCATACGATTTCTGAAACCCGATGCGGCCCTCAGGCCAAAACATTTGCCTGCCCCCATTCTAAGCCAATAGTGGAGGAGATTGTTAGCACTTTGGGGACTCAGTCCCACAGGGTGCTGAGCAGTCTGACCCCGTAACCGTAGAGCATTTAAGCACATGCTTATGTGTAAGCACATGCTTATGTGTGAGCACATGAGGATTCCCACTTTAAGCAGCTGAGTAGTCTCCATGACTTGAAGTTCAGCACATGCTTAAAGAGTTGCTGAACACATTGTACAGCTGAGCCCTGGGAGCCCAGACATAGCTGAAGGAATACAAATACTTATTGTTGGACATAGCTGCAGCTATCAAGAGGAATCCCACTGAAGTCAGTGGGGCTACCTTTAGTATGTATGCTCTGTGTCCTGGAGTGTTTGCAGAGGGGAGTCCAGAGGTACTATTAGGTTGATTGTGGGAAATGCTACCATCTCTATTAAAGATTTCACAGATTAGTTTATTTTTCTTATTTATCAGCTAGTGATCCAATTGTAATACATTGTTGGGATGCTCATTTTCACAGATAGTGACACTGATGTGTCTAAAGCCTGAAGCTGGAAGACATTGTGGAGGGTGTTAGAGAATACCCTAAGAGCTATCACTCACTGTTACTATAGCAACACAACCCACTGCACTCACTGTGATGGAATGAGCTGGGAAAAGGGAAATGCTGCCTATGACAAGGTCCTTACTGTTTCAGAGATGATGGCTGATAAATCAACTTTATCTAATAGCAGAGTGATCTGTGCCTATTATTTTATCCTCAAGACCTACAGGAGTAAAAGTGACTCTTGTTGCATGTAGCAGTTGTGCAGTTCTGATCTGCTTTCCAAATTGGTTCCCTTGCTTTCAGCCAGTTTTACATATATCCTTACACTTGTGTGCTTAACCCTTTGTTCTCTCTATAAACCACAGAGGGGGAGATCAGCAGGGGGCCAGAATAACATGGGTGCCTGCAGCCTGAGGGGATAGCTGAATAATCTGCCTCTGTCAAAAAACCTATTAAACTCCCCCCCGCCCGCAACAAAAAACATCAGCACAGGGTATTTCACTGGCAATGAGAGAGCTTGGGTACAGGTTATGCTGAACAAGTGGAACTTCATTAAACTCTGTGCACTGCTCTGTCTGTGTGGCTGAGTTGCTTCCAGCCTAACTCCCCATGTTCCAAGTTCCCTGGTGTCCAATCAACATGGAGTCGCTCCAGGATCCATGGGCCTTCTGACTCCATGCACTACTCGCGAAATATGGAGGATGGATTCTCCAGGGGAATTTAAAAAAACAAAAACAAAACACACAAAAAAACCCTCAAAAAAAAAAAAAGCACAATATGGAGAGACCTCTCAGACTCCAAGGGAGAAATGCCAGGGCTGAAAAAGACCACCTGGCAATAGTATGACCAGATAGCAAATGTGAAAAATTGGGATGGGTTGGAGGGTATAGGAGCCTATATAAGAAAAAGGCCCCCAAATTGGGACTTTCCCTATAAAATCTGGACATCTGGTCACCCTGCCTGGCTACCAAAGTGGATATCTTGGAGTTATTTCTGTAGTTAAGGCCATGAGAGATGATTAAGCTTCTAGTAGTCAGGAACTTCCTTCTTTACTTGGAAGAGGGAGTCACTGTGCTAGAGACTGGCCTAAGAGAAGCAAGCGAGAGACTCAGAGCTACAGAGTCCCATGGTGCTGATGGAGAACAGAGAGCAGTGCAGTTTACATTAGATTACATAGAACACAGTGAGAGAAGAAACATCAGAATTAATGGAATGCCTGAAAATGCTGCAGGAGGAGGCTCAATCCAGTATGTAAAAAAATAAAATAAAAAAAAATCCGTTGTGGACTTGTTACACCAGAGCTCGCTGGCAGAGGTAACAGTGGAGAAAGTGCTGTTCGCCCTGCTAGGGCCTTGACAGAGAGCTAGAGATCTAATTTTGAAATTTTATAATCAGCAGAAAAATTTAATTATGAATAAAGCCAGAGAACATTCAGAGTTCATACTCAAAGGCCAGAAGCAGTAACATTTCCATGACCTCTCTGCCCTAACTTAAAAAAAAAAATAGGGCTGGGAGAAATTACAGCCACACTCAGGAGGGAAGATTCTGCTAGAGAAGCAGATTCCCATTCCAACTCTCATTCAGCTTCTAAAATAAGTATTGTACAGTAAGAGACTTTAAACAAGGAAAAATACACTCCAGTCGCTTGGGATAGAATGGCAAAACTCAGATGCAAGAGGATACTCCAGAGGTAATAATGAAGGATAAGCTGCTGGAAAACTCCTGGCAGATAGTGAAACGCAGGAAAAGGAAGATAAGACAAGACAAATGCCTCTAGAGACTACACTGGTAATAGCAGAGGTGAAGCTGAACAAAATGGAGGTGTAACCTAAAGATTAATCAGAAGGGACTTCTGGGGAGTCACCAAGAATGAACAGTAATTATGTTAGTGTTATAAAGAAAATAGTATGACCTGTACTTTAAGTGGGGTGATAGCTGTATTCTGTATTTTAAGAAATACTGACAATAAAGGAAGTGGGAGGGGGGAAGGGAGTGGGTTGTGGAGGTGTGGGAGGGGGAAAGTTGTATCAGATTGGAGAAAATACAGAGAGGTTGGGAGGAGCCTGTATGGGGTTTGTGTAAATCCTCCCAATGTAACTCAAATGATCAGGTGATAACCCTCACCCATAGGGATAGCTTAAAGTCCCATAAGTGGGAAATGTATCTTCTTTGGGTTGCAAGATATGTAGTCCAATTGTTCTTGAGAGGCAAGGGGAAGTATTCGGGATAAGGGTTAAACAAAGCATAGTCATTTGGGGGGCTGATTTATATGCTATGTTAGTTTAAATGCAAAAATAAAACACCAAAAGGAAAGGAGGACTGGGGAGGAACTGGGGAGATTAAAACCAGTTAATATACAAACAGAAGTATACAAACAGAAAATTAAGCCATATTCAAGCACACAGTTATGCATACAACATAATTAGAAGCAAGAGGCATTGACCATACAAGGGTTCATGCCATCAAACAGCCAAAGAATCACAATAATTTCAAGTTTTTCCAATAAGCTAAGTAGCTATTCTCCATGCCTCTTCCTTTTCAAGTAAGATCTTTGAATGTCAAAAGGCTAAATAAATGCCATTAAAAAGTGGGGAAAACACCTTTAAACCCACTCTGATTTTACTTCAAGAAACTGATTTTCAGGAGGGGCAAATTGAAGCACTTAGAGGAGAGGAAAGTGATCAGGAACAGTCAGCATGGATTCACCAAGGACAAGTCATGCCTGACTAACCTAATTGCCTTCTATGAGGAGATAACTGGGTCTGTGGATGAGGGGAAAGCAGTGGATGTGTTATTCTTTGACTTTAGCAAAGCTTTTGATACGGTCTCCCACAGTATTCTTGCCAGCAAGTTAAAGAAGTGTGGGCTGGATGAATGGACTACAAGGAGGATAGAAAGCTGGCTAGATCGTCGGGCTCAACGGGTAGTGATCAACAGCTCCATGTCTAGTTGGCAGCTGGTTTCAAGCGGAGCGCCCCAAGGGTTGGTCCTGAGGCCAGTTTTGTTCAATATCTTCATTAATGATCTGGAGGATGGCATGGACTGCACTCTCAGCAAGTTTGCAGATGACACTAAACTTGGAGGAGTGGTAGATACGCTGGAGGGTAGGGATAGGATACAGAGGGACCTAGACAAATTAGAGGACTGGGCCAAAAGAAACCTGATGAGGTTCAACAAGGACAAGTGCAGAGTCCTGCACTTAGGATGGAAGAATCCCATGCACTGTTACAGATTAGGGACCTAATGGCTAGGTAGCAGTTCTGCAAAACAGGACCTAGGGGTTACAGTGGATGAGAAGCTGGATATGAACAGTGTGCCCTTGTTGCCAAGAAGGCTAACAACATTTTGGGCTGTATAAGTAGGGGCATTTCCAGCAGATCGAGGGACGTGATCATTCCCCTCTATTCGACATTGGTGAGGCCTCATCTGGAGTACTGTGTCCAGTTTTGGGTCCCACACTACAAGAAGGATGTGGAAAAATTAGAAAGAGTCCAGCGAGGGCAACAAAAATGATTAGGGGGCTGGAGCACACGATTTATGAGGAAAGGCTGAGGGAATTGGGATTGTTTTGTCTGGAGAAGAGAAGAATGAGGGGGGATTTGATAGCTGCTTTCAACTACCTGAAGGGGGGTTCCAAAGAGGATGGATCTAGACTGTTCTCAGTGGTACGTGATGACAGAACAAGGAGTAATGGTCTCAAGTTGCAGTGGGGAAGGTTTAGGTTGGATATTAGGAAAATCTTTTTCACTCAGAGAGCGGTGAAGCACTGGAATGGGTTACCTAGGGAGGTGATGGAATCTCCTTCCTTAGAAGTTTTTAAGGTCAGGCTTGACAAAGCCCTGGCTGGGATGATTTAGTTGGGAATTGGTCCTGCTTTGAGCAGGGGGTTGGACTAGATGACCTCCTGAGGTCCCTTTCAACCCTGATATTCTATTCTATGATTCTATTCTATTCTAGACATGATGGGTAATTAGTTTCAGATTACTTTTTTTCCGCCGACACAGTAAAAGAAAGAGGAGAGGGCATACATAATATTTGTTAAACATAACTTTTCAGGTTAATGATCAGTTTAAGGATAAGGAGCTATGTTTTATCTCATTGAAGGGCACAAATGCTGAGTTATTAACAGTGGTCTCGGTGGATACCCCCAACCAAAAGCAAAAGAAAACTAAATAAATAAAGACTTCTTTAAAATACTACAACACTTTGGGTAAGTGGAACTTATACTTGGATGAGACTTCTAGTTGCACTCTTATTCCTTACTGGTACAGACTGGATTAAAAATAAGGTGAATAGGGAAGCAGGTGCAGCATTCTTTTCTGTGCCAACAATTCAGGCTCAGATCGCTGGAAAGAATTGCACCTGGGAGACAGGGCCGGCTCCAGACCCCAGCGCGCCAAGCGCGCGATTGGGGCGGCGTCCTGCGGGAGGGCGGCAGGCGGCTCCGGTGGACCTCCCACAGGCATGCCTGCGGAAGGTCCGCTGGTCCCGTGGCTCCGATGGGCCTCCCGCAGACGTGCCTGCGGAGGGTCCGCTGGTCCCGCGGCTCCGGTGGAGCATCCACAGGCATGCCTGCGGGAGGTCCACCGGAGCCACAGGACCGGCGACCGCCAGAGTGCCCCCCCGCGGCGTGCCGCCCTGCTTGGGGCGGCGCAAATCCTAGAGCCGTCCCTGCTGGGAGAACAGGCTTACACATTTTATTTACACCATCATCAGTTACATACTAGAAAAGATTGTATGTTAATCTCTAAATCCTTAATGAAGCAGACAGAGATCTGCAGAAATTGACACCATTACATGCACTTTTGGAAATAATATTGACAGTTGGGATGTGTCCTAAAAACCACACTTTTGGAAAGTGAACTGCATACTTCTTTCTCTAAGACAGAGATTGGACTGCAGCAATTCAAGAGGACATCATTTTTTAAAAGATTGAACAATATAAAAAGAGCTTCTCTGGGAGGCAGATAAAGCAATATTTAGAGGGATGAAGGCGTGCGGGACTCACCACTGCAGCGCTTCCTGCTGGTCGTCTCAGGAATTAGCTCTTCCTGCCTCTGGAGTGCTCTCTGCAGGCCGGTGTCCCGCTGCTCCCTAGGTCCCTCCCAGGACCCAGGACCCTTTACCCTGGGGCTGCCCCCTGGCAATACCCCCACCAGTCTCTATGGGTTTCCCCTCCCTGGGAAACCCCCAACCCTCTATCCCTACCTTGCCTGAGGCTACTGCCAGTCACCATCTAGCCCCCTTTCACTGCGGCCAACTGCAGTCTGTATAAGCTAGTCATCATAGGCAAAAGAGGTTTTGACCTGCTGTCTTTCCCTGCAACCCAGTACCTCCAGGGGCCTTGGACCAGGCCCTGCAGCCTTGGGAGTTGCCAGCCTGGAGCTCCCCAGTTCCTCTGGCGTTCACCAGCCCTGCTTTACTCCAGTACCCTTTAGCACTCAGGCAGCCAGGTCCATCTCCTTCCTCAGCTACAGGGAGACTTTTGGGCCTCTAGCTCACAGCCTTTTTATACAGGCCAGCAGTGGCCTGATTGGGGCATGGCCCAGCTATGGCCGCTTCCCCATCAGCCCAGTTTTTCCCCTGCCACAGCCCTCTCTCAGGGCTGTTTTAAGCCCTTCAGGGCAGGAGCAGGGTAACCACCCCGCTACAAGGGGCCAATTGATAAATAGAGCCTCTCAACTGAAAAAAGACAAAACTCAAGAATAAAATAAAACTAGAAAGTGGAGAAAAAGGTTAAGACACTCATAAAAACAGGTTAAAAAAGTATAACAATTCCCTAATATTAGGGGGAAGTTGAATATGTTGATAACAAATACCACCAAAGAAGCCCTTAGGTTTACAATGCCGACCTTATATGAAAACAGGAAATAAATGTGATAAACGTTTAGCTCGAAAGCTTAAAGGGATTCAAGAGCAATATATTATTCCACCAAACAGAAACAAGCTGCAAAAACTAGTTATGCACTCCAATGGATGCATGCTACTTTTGGTACATATTATTAAAAGTTCTATACCTCAGATACTCCAAGCTCTAAAATGTATTCTAAGATATCTGGAAGAAGCAGACTTGCCAAAGATAAAAACAGATAAAGATTTTTTTTAGATAAAGAAATCTTAGAAATAATAGCAAGTATGAAAAGTGGTAAAACTCCAGCTAAAAATTCTAGTTAAATTTTACAAGATATTAAAGGGAAGTTATTGCGTCCCTTAGGAGGCACCTGCAATGTTGTTCTGTTAGGGGAGGAACTTCCACAACCTATGAAAGAAACTACTGTGGTTGTTCTCCCTAAAGCTGGGAAAAGACTTTACCTTATGCAGCTTTTGTAGGCTAGTATCACTGTAAAATCATTTTTTTAGGAAAGGTACTAGCCAGCTGACTGCGGTCCATACTCTCAGTATATATAAATCCATATGAAACTGGTTTAGTTAAGGATCAATAGATGTTAGACAATATTTGGAAAGTACTTGGAATCATCCATAATGCCAGATGCAGAAAAGATCAATTTTTTAAAATCACCTGATGTGGAAAAAGCTTTTATCGAGTGGCACTTTCTGTTCCATGTCCTGTCCCATATGGACCTTGGCCCACAGTTTCTTAAATGGGTAACTACTCTTTACACCAACACAAAAGCAGCTGTGTGAGTTAATGGGGTTAAGTCTCCCCTGTCTGAATTACATAGAAGGACTAGACAGGGATGTGCACTGTCTACTTTATTTTTTACACTAGCCAGGAAACTTTTGCACTGAGAATATGGAACAATGGCTCTATCACAGAATAAAACTTGCAGGAACACATCAAAATAGCTTTACGTGCAGATGATATAATATTTTAATCTAAACCCAATATTTCCCTAAAGTTAGTTTCTAAAAAAATGCATGACAGTGTCTGGATTTAAAGTAGATTATGCTAAATTATATGAGACCTGTGAATTCTAATCTCAAACAACCTAGAAGAATTTGTAATTTAAATATCAGACAAACAGATCTGTTTTTCTCTGGTTCTTCCTCCCCATCCCTTCAATTGTTTAGTTTGTGCTTTGGCCAGATCTTTGCAGCTCATCAGTGTCACCATTACCATGCATATCTAGTCATAGACAAGTTTTCCCTTTTCTGTGTGTGCGTTTTTCCATGTAGCTAGGTGGAAATGAAAGACTTGTTTAAAAAGTGGGAAATTTGATTGTCAAAAACAACAGTAATTGGCAGGAGGACTCTTTAGCAAGCATAGGACCTGAAAATGACTTTTAATCTAGTTTTTAAAAATTGACTAGATTTCAAATTGATGTCACCCTTTTAATATCAGAGTGCTTCAGATCACTGAAACTTCCTTGGTTACACAAAATGTAACAGAACATTCCCTAATTCATTAGGAAGTATTATCATTAATTAAAACCATACAATTATTTTGCCAGTTGTAGAACATTATGATATTGGTGATGCATTATCCTTTATTATATCTTTATTAAGTTGTTCACTTGTGACTGCAAACTCAGTAATTTGTAATGGATGAAACACACCTTCCCACCTGGAGCAAGGCTATATCTACACTACAGAATTAATCCACAAGGTCAGCATCTGGGTTAGCCTAGCCTGAGTACAAGAATCCATACTGCCAAGCCCTACCTGAGTGACTGTGTCCTCAATGGTTCTGCACTCACCTGTGTGTCTGGGGGCATATCCCAGTGTTCTTTGCGCTAAAATGCTCTAGAATTCTTTCCTAGTCAATTTTAGGAGAACTTGTCTGTCTTTTGTAAAGAATTGTGAGAAGGGCATTGGAGGACTATCAGCACTTGAGTGATTTAACCTGGGTCCTCACTGCAGCGTGGGCAGGTTCCATCACAAGTTAAAACAGAGACTGTTCTAACCCACATCCCCAGTTGTGCCAGCTAACCTGGGTTTAAGCACCTCCAAACCCAGGTCAGAGGTTCCTTTATGAATAGTAGGGGTGCTAAGATTAAAACTCAGGTAAGAGCCTGGGTTAACTGTGCAGTGTTGATATATCCTAGCTGGGTTTTGTTCAAGAAATTAAGTGGAGTTTGGATGAAAAGAAATTGACCACACCCAGTCAGGGATAGATGTACAGATTAATATTAATAGCTTTTTAAGGCCAGAAGAGGCTACTATGATCATCTTGTCTGACCTTCTGCAGATGTAACACAGGCAATAATTTCTGCATGAAACCCACAACTTCTGTTTGAACTATACCGTATCTTTTAGGAAAACAGCCTGTCCTGATTGAAAGGTTTTAAGTGATGGAGAATCTACCACCTACATAGGTAAATTGTTCCAATGGTTAGTTACCCTCACTATTAAAAATATTCACCTTATTTCTCTTGTGAATTTGTCTAGCTTCAGCTTCCAAGCATTGAACCTCATTATGCCTTTTTCCCACTAAATTAAAGTGCCATCTGCTATCAGAAATTTCTTCTCCATGTAAGTACTTGTAGACTTGTGGCATCTCTCCCACCAAACTCTAAATGTTGGGTTTCCTGACCTTTTGTAGACATACTCAGTGGCCTAATTCCATATTTACACCCAAGAGTTCATTTTGAAGCTTCCTATACAGCCACTCTGCTGAAGTCCCCAACCCCCATGCATAAATTGTGTGATACAGGGGACTAACCCATCCTTCTGCCAATGTGAACTATCCAGTCATTAACATGAATTAAAGAGTTTCTAGCATATATCAGGGTTGCTTTTTAAAAAGAAACATCAAGAAACTCTGTAAAAGGTGTGATCTGGGTCAAGTCATGACCTCTGGTCCTAAAAGACTGGACTTAAAAACAAACATTTGTAGTATGGTTTCTCTCGCTTGCTTGCTTTATTTTTTTTAAGAAAGCTGTGCACATTGAAATGGTAATCACAGGCTTTCAATGCATTGTAAATGAAAATGAGATGAAAGCTCACTTCCTTAAATAGAAGATTTAAGCAGAAATTATGCAATTCTGGTACACATCTTTTATGCAAGAGTCAAGGTACATATTGTGTGTGTGCTTTTTTTTTTTTAAAGAGAAATTCTTGACTTGTACCAATTTAGATAATTTACCCTTGTCATCAATCTCTCTTGAAAATTGTAGGGATGTTGTCTGTGTCCATGTTTCCCACTTATCAATTAGTCCATCAACAGATGCTTTAGAGTAGGTGTGGGAAAAATGGGCATAAACTTGAAGACAATATTTTTCCATGGTGAATTGTAATTAAAGGCTTTAAGCCCAAGAGACCTGATCTTCCATTGCCCTGCACCTTGTGTAGTAATTTACACAAATCCAAAATGAGTGCAAAGAACAGAAAGAAGAATGCACTAGACTGGGACTGAGGAGGCCTGGGTTCAATTCTCAGATAAGCCAAAGGGTTTGTCTTTAATGCAGTGTTAGCTCAAGGTATCTCATGAGTGTTGCCCCTAACCCAACTCCCATCCATATACAAAAATCTCTAGGTTAAGTGGTGCTTTAAATTCAAGCTAGCTGGGATATTAGGGGGATATGAACATAAGAATGGCCATAGTGGGTCAGACCAAAGGTCCATCTAGCCAGTATCCTGTCTTCCAACAGTGGCCAATGCCAGGTTTCCCAGAGGGAATGAACAGAACAGGTAATCATCAAGTGATCCATCCCCTATCGCCCTGTCTCAGCTTCTGGCAAACAGAGGCTAGGGACACCAATCCTGGCTAATAACCATTGATGGACCTGTCCTCCATGAACTTACCTAATTCTTTTTTGAACCCTGTTAGTGTCTTGACTTTCACAACATCCTCTGCCATGGAGTTCCACAGGTTGATTGTGCCTTGTGTGAAGAAATACTTCCTTTTGTTTGTTTTAAACTTGCTGCTTATTAATTTCATGTGGTGACCCCTAGTTCTTGTATTATGAGAAGGAGTAAATAATACTTCCTTTTTCACTTTCTCCACACCAGTCATGATTTTATAGACCTCTATCATATCCCCTCTTAGTCATCTCTTTTCCAAGATGAAAAGTCCCAGTCTTATTAATCTCTCCTCATACGGAAGCTGTTCCATACCCTTAATCATTTTTGTTGCCCTTTTCTGAACCTTTTCCAATTCCAATATATCTTGGAATTGTGGGGCGGCCACATCTGCATGCAGTATTCAAGATGTGGTCATACCATGGATTTATATAGAGGCAACATGATATTTTCTGTCTTATTATCTATCCCTTTCTTAATGATTCCAACATTCTGTTTGCTTTTTTGACTGCCGCTGCATATTGAGTGAATGTTTTCAGAGAACTGTCCACTATGACTCCAAGATCTCTTTCTTGAGTGGTAACAGCTAATTTAGACCCCATCATTTTATATGTATAGTTGGGATTATGTTTCCCAATGTGTATTACTTTGCGTTTGTCAACATTGAATTTCTTCTGCCATTTTGTTGCCCAGTCACCCAGTTTTGTGAGTTCCTTTTGTAGCTCTTCACAGTCTGGTTGAGTAGTTTTGTATCATCTGCAAATGTTGCCACTTCACTGTTTACCCCTTTTTCCAGATAATTTATAAATGTGTTGAATAGTACCGGTCCTAGTACAGACCCATGGAGGACACCACTATTACCTCTCTCCATTCTGAGAACTGACCATTTATTCCTACCCATTGTTTCCTATCTTTTCACCAGTTACCAGTCCCTGAGAAGACCTTCCCTCTTATTCCATGACAGCTTACTTTGTTTAAGAGCCTTTGGTGAGGGATCTTGTCAAAGGCTTTCTGAAAATCTAAGTACACTATATCCACTGGGTTCCCCTTTACATGGTAGTAATCACTGATAATTTTGTTAAGTTATCCTTTGCAATTATTGGAGCATTAAAGCCTTGAGCCACCAAGAAGCAGGCACATCAGCCAGGTAAATATTTGTTTTGGGAGCTCTTTCTAAAGCAGTGGTTTTCAAACTTTTTTCATTTGAGGACCCATAAAATATTTTGAATGGAGGTGGCACCCCATTGACTTAGCTGGGCAGAATCAAATCAGTAGAAGGAGATAATTTTCAACACAGCTGTGATGAAAATTGTGATGGGCAACTCTTTAGCAGGAGAGGTGTGATTAGCACACGAGTTCAGTCCCCAGAACTGCAACATGGCTGAATGCATCTTATACTTTAGGAAAGGAAGTTTTTATGTATAAACATTGGTATGCTGTAGTCAGAATAAATTATGGCAGGGTTCTTTTGATCAAACTAAGCTATTTCTCAAGCAAGTGCCAATCTTTAGGACATTTTCACAAGTTATGACATACAGGGACATTGTGCCTTCAATCTTCCAAAGACATGATTAGCTCTTGAACATCATAGCCTTTATAACTGTTTTAGGGGACTGCTGGGCAGTTTTTCTTGAATGAAAGAGGCTGACTGTTTATAATAACTGAATAGCACTTCAAGCCATGTTGTTTTCTTACATAAAGAAGTTCACTAACCACTCCTTAAGCTAAACAACTTTTGTGATCCACAGGGAAATTTCTCTGCAGCCTTGAAGACCCATATTAGCAGTCTTGTCAACATTTGCCTAAATATGCTGCATATTTCTCAGGATTAACACTCAACTAGTTCTACAGAGTGTAGATCCCACCATGGCTTATTTCAACATCCATATTTCTGTTTTAAACAAAGCAATACTTGTTAAGAAAGACAAGCCCTTTTGGAAATTTATTGTACCCAGATGGAAAGCTGGCATTTGCCTATTACTTTTAACAAGTGCAAGTCAACATTTTTAAGCATAAATTATTTCTTCATGTCTCTTTGGGCAAGTAGTAGTGTAAATGCATTAACATTTGGCTTCTGTGGCAATGTACACATAGCTGCAGATAGAATTAGTGAAGTTGGGATTAATAGTTAATAAGCAACCAGATGACGTCTGACTGATCTACTTAGACCTGTTTGGAACGGCCTATTAGAACTTAATGTCCCAGAAAGTTTTAAAATGGTTAGCATTAAACAGTCTTTCTTTTAGTTGATTTGCCACTAATAAAACCAATTTAAATGTAGCATGGAGTTGAGAGAAAACTGGCCAGACTATGCCTGTATTTCAAAGTAAAACTACTTTGGTAGATATTTTGCAACCTTTCTAAAGAAAGAATCTTCATGATTTCATAATTTTGACTGGCAGTGTAATGAAACATGTATGTGATAACAATGAAATAGTAAAATGTAATAATTACAATATAAATTAGAGTATACTCCTAGACAGAATAGAAGAGAGGAGAAATACAATGCACTTGCAAAATCAGCTCAGTTGCAACACATCTGAAATATACATTTAAAGATTGTAGAGCTGGTTAAAATGTCTCATCAAAACTGAAAACTAGCTTGTTGACTGTAACAAAATTTTCACAGATTTTTTTTGTTATAAATTTTCAATTTTCTTGATAAAAAGGGAACAGAAAATAGTTTTCAAAAGTGGGAGTATTTAAGAACTATCTCCCCTACCCCTTCGCTCCCTTCTTCCCTGTTTACCCTGAGACAAAATAATTTTCAGTTTTTGTTTAACTGAAAATCTGCATGATTCCATGAAAAACTAGCATCTGTAGTCCAGCTGTAGTCCCAGTTCTGTTCCCAATAAATCCAGTGATGCTGACTCCAGTGAGAGTAATATTGGGCCCATTATAAATTCATAGATTCTAGGACTGGAAGGGACCTCGAGAGGTCATAGAGTCCAGTCCCCTGCCCTCATGGCAGGACCAAATACTGTCTAGACCATCCCTGATAGACATTAATCTAACCTACTCTTAAATATCTCCAGAGATGGAGATTCCACAACCTCCCTAGGCAATTTATTCCAGTGTTTAACCACCCTGAGAGTTAGGAACTTTTTCCTAATGTCCAACCTAAACCTTCCTTGCCGCAGTTTAAGCCCATTGCTTCTTGTTCTATCCTTAGAGGCTAAGGTGAACAAGTTTTCTCCCTCCTCCTGATGACACCCTTTTAGATACCTGAAAACTGCTATCATGTCCCCTCTCAGTCTTCTCTTTTCCAAGCTAAACAAACCCAATTCTTTCAGCCTTCCTTCATAGGTCATGTTCTCAAGACCTTTAATCATTCTTGTTGCTCTTCTCTGGACCCTCTCCAATTTCTCCACATCTTTCTTGAAATGGGTGCCCAGAACTGGAGACAATACTTCAGCTGAGTCCTGACCAGTGCAGAGTAGAGCAGAAGAATGACTTCTCGTGTCTTGCTCACAACACACCTGTTAATGCATCTCAGAATCACGTTTGCTTTTTTTGCAACAGCATCACACTGTTGACTTATATTTAGCTTGTGGTCCACTATAACCCCTAGATCTCTTTCTGCTGTACTCCTTCCTAGACAGTCTCTTCCCATTCTGTATGTGTGAAACTGATTGTTCCTCCTAAGTGGAGCACTTTGCATTTGTCTTTGTTAAACTTCATCTGGTTTACCTCACACCATTTCTCCAATTTGTCCAGATCATTTTGAATTATGACCCTGTCTTCCAAAGCAGTTGCAATCCCTCCCAGTTTGGTGTCATCTGCAAACTTAATAAGTGTACTTTCTATGCCAATATCTAAGTCATTGATGAATGTTATGTTCTAGTCTTTATATCTTTAGATGGATATTCATGTCTAATGAGACATGAATAGGAACATATAGTCCTATGGGTTCACCTTAAACCCAGTTAAAAGGAAGGACTTTGAGAACTGAAACTAGTTGTTGGGGTTTGTGCCATCCCACTAATGAACCTCAAGTTGGAAAAGAAGCACAATGGCATAAACTAAGTAGAGAAGTAAATGACTCCCCAAACTCCTTTCACTTTTTGGTTTCTTTTGTGAAACAGAATGTAAGTTAGTGTGATAATTACTGGGATGGGGTCAGATCCTCGGTTGATGTCAGTTGGCATAGCTCCATTGAAGTCAATCAAGGTACATCACATGATCCCCGCTGAGGATTTAGACCCTGTTCTCTGAGAACTGGACAAAGATTATTCACTAAATTCACATATGCCATAAATGAACAAGATAGAGATTTTTGATCACTATGAGGGATGTGATCAAATTCAAGAAGCAGATTTGTTTAGCACCCAAATACAGCCTCTCTGGGGCAAATTAGTTACTATGATCCTGAGCTCCAAAATGTATGAATCTCAGATGGCAATTTGATTGTCACTTGTTCCAATACCCAGTCCACTGCTCAGGCTGCATTATGTTCTGACTGGCCAGTCTTTGATTTAATATCAGGGTAAACTAGAACTTGTGATGTAGCTGTGATATGAAATATGTAATATGAAAAGCGTAATTGATCTGTAATGGCTTTGCTATCATGGCCGTTCTGTATTTGATTATTGAGCTTTTCAAACAATGTTATTTTCTCCATAATTAAAATATGCATGAGGAAGGGTACACTCACCTCTGGTGTACCTCCTCCTAGTGTAGCAGCTCTCTCCTCTCAAGCACCCCCTATTCAGAGTCACTCCGGACTTGTGGTGGTGGTCCCCCTCTTCCCATGACTTGGCTAGATCATGTTTCGTCCCACCCCTTCAGTGTTAACAGCAACAATAAGTGTCCAACAAATATTTTCAAGACCTGGTGTCAGGACTCCAGGCCCAATGATCACATCCATCTTTCCTGGCTCTGAGTTGTCCTTATTCCCTTATGTCAGGGGGTTTTACTTTACCTTACCAGTGGTGGATAGAGGAACCCAGGTCCACCCATCACACTGGGTTCTAGTCCAGAGACCCTAGGATTATCAGCTAATCCTGCTCCATCAGACATTTTGTCCCTGCCTCCCTGATTCTTTCCTATCATTTGCCTTTCTTCACACCTTTCCCCAGCCATTTCCCTGGGCTCTTTGTAATGAGTAACTAGTTCTAGGGCTTCTCCCCAGAGGTCCAGTTCCTGTCCCTGTGGCAGGATCAGCTACAGGACTTACTCCAATCCTATATCTTCCCTTGTCAGGCTTCCTCCTTACCCTGCAGGCCCTCCTGTTCCTCACAAATGTCGCCACTCTCTTGCTCCCCAGAGAGTGAATATAAACTCCCCCCCGTCTCTCCCTGCAGCCCTTCAAACTTCTGTCCCAAACACCCCGTAGGCTTTACTGTCACTTCCTCTTGGCCTTTTGTGCCTCCAGCTTCCTCCTGGCTTCGACGTACCCACCTTCATTCCCAGGCTTCATCCTGTCTCAGAGCCCTCTGGCTCTAGCTTCTGGTCTCCCAGGTTTATCTCTGCTTTTAGCCCAAGAGATGAAACTCCCAGCTACACCTCTCCTGCAGTCCCTTCCTGGCCTCTTTCCCAGGAACCTGTGCTCCCTCCTCTATGAAGATCCAGCTCCTCTCCAACTAGGTTTGACCATCTCTTATGCCTAACACCTTTCCATGTGCCCCACAGTACACATCCCTCTACAGTGCAATTCCAGTTTTATTTTCAATGAAATTTAGTTGCTGCTCTTTTAGAACCATAATGAACGGTGGTGAATGTCTGTTTAAAATGTGTATAGGCTTGCATTGTGTAAAGGTGTACAAGGGTGGAGGGAGTATGAGGATCTGTTCTCCTCCCTTATGCATGCAATTAAAGGCCAGTCAAAAGAAGAGTGTTTGACCTTCCAGGGCCTTCTCCAGCCCCGTGCCCGTAAGGAAACTCACCTTCCAAAAGGAAGCCTTCCCAGAGGAAACCCCATTCACACTTGCCAATGGAATTGACCATGTGAGCAGGGCTGGCAGAGAGCATGCTGTAGTTAATGCCACAGCTGATCCTTACCTGCCTATGTTTTGGATTATCTGTTGCACTGTGTTTATGTGGATTCTGAAAAGATTTAAAGCTTCTAATTAACTTCCCACAATTTATGCTGTTTGCCTACATTCTGCAGTTCACTATACCATACTGCACCCAGCCTTCTCTCCTGGTTCACTTTCCCCATTCCCAATGGATGATGAACCTCCCCCTGGTACGTGGACAGTGATCACCACAGACCAAGATGAGCAATTAAGGGGATGCTCCTTGAACAATCTCTGTGAACCCACACCAATAGCAATGTGGCCTTCAATGTTGGAAATGTCATTGTGTTAGGATGACCAGACAGCAAATGTGAAAAATCGGGAAAGGGAGTGGGGAGTAATAGGAGCTTATATAAGAAAAAGACCCAAAAATCGGACTGTCCCTATAAAATCGGGACATCTGGTCACCCTAATTGTGTATTACCAGTAATGTGTTCCATAGGAGGAAGTCCCTCCCCCACCAGTAAGTAAAGTTTAACCCCAGTTCCAGGTCATCAGTTTGATTTCTCAGGGGTTTTTAATAGTCTCAATTAAAATAAGTGTGCTTGGTCTTCTTACTTAAACATATGTAAAGCAGGGATAATTCCATTTAAGGCAGTGGAGTAACACTGATCTAAGAAGTCCAGGTTTTCTTGCTGTTACGGTAGTGTAAATCTGGAAGAACCCCACCGGTATCTGTTAAGTTCCCCTGGTGTAACAGAGAATAATTTGGCCCAGAGAGAGGAGAATCAGATTCACTGTGTCTGCTGATAGCTGTCTGCACATATTGACATTTTCCTCTGAACATTTTATGCAGTCTTGAACCAAACACTTCATGCTCACTTGTTTCAGCCACTGTGCCCTGAACACATCCAACTTCTTGTAGCTACATGAGGAATTCTTATAGATAAAAAATACATGATTGGTATGACCTGATACATCAAATGACTATCCACTGATGGTAAGACACTACAGCGTATGTCTATACTTCAGCTGTGGTTCCCACACAGGGTAGACAGACTCATGCTAGTGCACTAACAATAGCAGTGTGGACATTGTGGTATAGACAGTGGTTCACCTGAGCTTGGACCTTGAGGCTGCAGTGGGCTTGAGCTGCTGCCAGTGCCACAATGTCCACACTACTATTTTTAGTGTGGTAGCTTGAGCAGAGCTAGCTCAAGTCCATCTACCCATGCTGGGAATCACACCTCTCAGCTGCAGTCAAATCCCTTTAAGTCAGCTTGGCCTGTGACAATCACAGTCCATGTACCATGGGAGTGCTCATCATGCCCTTTGGTCAACAAGCGTGGCTATGAGTTAGTGGGATCATGGAAGTCAATGGTGCTAAGTGTTTAGCAGATCATGGTTTACCTTTAGGTTTCATAGAATTCTTTTAACTTTGTAGTAACTGATTGGTTGTAATTTTTAAAATCTAGTAACCTAAGACACAAAATTATAAACAGAAAATAATGGAAACAGTAACAAGCTGCCTTCTTTCAGAAGCATTTTCTATTCATGTCCAGATTGCTGTTGCTCCTGTATAATTTGCATGGTAGGATCAGGAGCTAAGACAAGAAATAATCAAGTGACTTCAAATCTGTTTGAGGCTTTTGTCAGGTGAGCCTATTTGATGTAGATCTATTCCAGCCAGTACATGAAAGAAGCTTCTCTAAGGTTGTCTTGAACCATAAAACAAGGCTGATGCAAAGTCATTGAAATCAAATGAAGTAAAAATCTTAAATGAATCCACATGTTCCATAGAATCTCTATGGATAGTAATCCCATGCTCCAATAAGAATAGAACAGTAGGGATCTATTATCGACCACATGACCAGGACAGTGATAGTGATGATGAAATGCTAAGGGAGATTAGAGAGGCTATCAAAATAAAGAACTCAATAATAGTGGGTGATTTCAACTATCCCCATATTGACTAGGTACATATCACCTCAAGACGAAATGCAGAGACAAAATTTCTTGATACTTTAACAACAAGGAGTCCGGTGGCACCTTAAAGACTAACAGATTTATTTGGCTATAAGCTTTCATGGGTAAAAAACCCACTTCTTCAGATGCATCAAGAAGTGAGGGTTTTTTTACCCACGAAAGCTTATGCCCAAATAAATCTGTTAGTCTTTAAGGTGCCACCGGACTTCTTGTTGTTTTTGTGGATACAGGCTACCCCCGATACTCAATACTTTAAATGACTGCTTCTTGGAGCAGCTGGTATAGGAACCCACCAGGGGAGAGACAATTCTCAATTTAGTCCTGAGTGGAGCACAGGATCTGGTCCAAGAGGTAACTGTAACAGGACTGCTTGGAAATAGTGACCATAATATAATAACATTTAACATTCCCGTGGTGGGAAGAACACCTCAACAGCCCAACACTGTGGCATTTAATTTCAGAAAGGGGAACTATGAAAAAATGAGGAGGTTAGTTAAACAGAAATTAAAAGGTACAGTGACTAGAGTGAAATCCCTGCAAGCTGCATGGACACTTTTCAAAGACAATTTACAAGTGGCCTATACCAACAGTAAATCACTATCCTACTCTGCTCTGGCACAGCTACTTTCGCCAGGGAGTGGTGAGATGGAACCAAGGCTCCCTGCCCATACTCGCCCATTCCTGTCCACCTGAACCTGGGAGGGAGTAAGCAGCTGATTAACTTTATTTACTCCTACACTAGACCCAAGGTGTGGGCAGCCCATGTAAGATGTATAGTCCAAGTCACAGTCAAGCTCCAAACCTTGTAAGGCTCAGCCGTCCTATTTAAGGTAGGTCAAATTTTGGATATAAGAAATGTCAGATGAGAGCATAGTTTGGAAGTGATCCACTCTACTGCAGTTGAAAGGACCAAATCCTACTTACTCACTCTTCATGAGTAACGTGAACTGAATTTGGCCTGGACTTATTTAGGGATATGTTCATGGGGGATTTTCAAGGTTATACGTTATGTCTGCAGGTAATTAAATGCTTAACTGAACCTGTGGTATTTGATAGCTATTTATTGCATATTTTGTTCAATATTGTAAATGTTCTTATATTATGACAAGACAAAAATACTTAGACACAGGCCTGAACCAAAACTTTATCCCTGAATTCCCAGGAACTTTGGGAAAATTTGTTTTTTTTTGTGATACAAACTTTGGGTTTTTTTTTTTAACAGAAGAGCATCAGCAGCAAAAGACAAATTTCCGCTCACCCAAACAGAACCCACACACCTATTCACAATCAAATCAAACCACCACATTTTCTTTTAAAGGAAAAAAAAAGTCTTTCTTGATATGTGAAGGTTTGAAAGTTCTATGCTGAGAATTTCCCCCTCATGTCATGTAGGTGGTTTGACTTGAGAAAATGGTTTGGGGAGAAAATAACCTGTAAGAAAATGAGGTTATGTGACATCAGTACTTAGATACCACAGTGAGAGGCACTAAGTAAGGTAGATAAAAGACAACTATATTGCCAGTATGGATTTTAATGTTATTTGTAAGATGATAGATAACATTTACATTTCTTGCATTGTGATGAGACAATATGCTGTGTTGAATAGTGATGCATTCAAGCAGAGAATACGTCTAATTATTTCCTATTGCTTAACTGGGAACAGTATTTGAATCCATATGCAACATTCAAGTGATTTAGTAACACAAGTCACATGACATAGATTTATTCCACGACTGGACAACTTTAACTGTTAATCAAGTGGACGGCCTAAAGGACTTACCAGGCTTTGAATTTTTCAAGGAGAGGCAGCAGGTTAGGGAGAGGCAGAAGATAAGTAGGATTAGGGAATTTTAGAAATGTCTAATCCTTTTCTTTCTGGGTCACAGAGGCATCACTCCTATGAAAATTAGGCTTCTGTAAGATTCATAGATTTTTAAAGCTAGAGGGACCATTATGGCCATCTGTGACTGCTTGCATAACTTAGGCCATAAAATTTCACCAGGTGTTTCCTGCATAAAACCCATGTCTGTTTGAGCTGTAGCATATCCTTAAGAAAAACATCCAATCTTAATTACTTAAAATGATGGAGAATCCTCTGCATCTCTCTGTAAGTTGTTCCAATGGTTAGTTATTCTCACAGTGAAAAAAAGTGCACCTTATTTCTTGTCTGGGTTTATCTAGCTTCAGCTTCTTCATCTTGTTACACTTTCACCTGCTATATTAAGGAGCTCTCCATGTCAGAAATTTTCTCTCCACACAGAGGAGGGATAGCTCAGTGCTTTTAGCATTGGCCTGCTAAACCCAGGGTTGTGAGTTCAATCCTTGAGGGGACCACTTAGGGATCTGGGGCAAAAATTGGTCCTGCTAGTGAAGGCAGGGGGGCTGGACTCAATGACCTTTCAAGGTCCCTTCCAGTTCTAGGAGATTGGTATATCTCCAATTATTAATATTTTTAATTAATAGATACTTATAGACTGTGATTGTCACCTCTTGGATAAATTAACTAGATTGACCTTCTTTAGTCTCTCTCCTCAGTACAATGGAGCTCTTCTAAGGGAGGGATAGCTCAGTGGTTTGAGCATTGGCTTGCTAAACCCAGGGTTGAGAGCTCAATCCTTGTAGGGGACCATTTAGGGATCTAGGGCAAAAATCTGTCTGGGGATTGGTTCTGCTTTGAGCAGCAGGTTGGACTAGATGACCTCCTGAAGTCCCTTCTAACCCTGATATTCTATGAATAGAAGTGAATTACCATGATTGTCACCTTTTTTTCCTTCTAATTTCTGTGACTGAGTTATCACCACTGAAGCTGGAAACTAATGTTACGGTTCCAATAACCAGCTCTCCTATATTTAATTCATTATTTGTTTGTATATCTCTGTTCATTTAGGGAGGTTTGTGTTTTTGCAATGGTCCCAGCATATTGCTGTTATAAAGACTGTCAAACAATGGCTCACCAGTCATGTCAGAATCAGGAGATGTAACCCGCATCAGTGGGAGAAAGCAATAAATTACTACTTTCTATTTATAAAAGTTGTTGGAAAGTATTCTAAATTTCAATTAAAAAACCCCAAGGGGGCAGGAGAGTTTTTGTTGATGAAAAATGGGTGGAAATCTGCAAAAATTTCTATGGAAATTTGTTGTTTTTCCATCCAGTCCTATTATTCATCTGGTTGCAGTGTCTGCTGCAGAGTAATAGGCACAAGAAACACAAAAGAAGGCAAAATCATGCCTTCAGAGGGCTTATACTATTAAAAAAAAGAAACACAGAGCCCAAGAGAAATGGAGAGGGGGCAGTAGGGAAAAGGGTGTAGCAAACAAGTAAGAGGATCATGTGATAACTGTCTACATCCTGATAACCCAAAGCTCAATGAACCTATAACCTTGCCATTGTCAGCTGCTCAAGTCAATGGGAGTTTTGCCATCGACTTCAATGGGGCCAGGACTTCACTAGATCTTTGAGATGTATTTCAGGGCAATGTTTAGGACCTTCCACAAGGAATGATTTCTTCATCTGTGTAAGCTGATGCCATTTAAGTAAATCATCTGTTGGTTTATCCATTTCTCAGTTTCTGTGTGCTATATTTTCTTCTACAGATCAAAATATAAAGTTTCTGAACCCAGGGCTTGGAGTGGGATTGGTGATAACAGGAAGCAGAGAGTTTATCAAATGTATCTTTTGTAATTCTCTAATTGAGACATAATAAGATCCAGATATTATATTTCTGCTCATACAGTTGAGTAAAGTCAGTTACTAGCCATTTAAACACAGCCCAGCACTGCCTATTTTCCTTTCTTATTTTCAGTTTCCTCTATGAATCTTTTTATAATTTAAAATTTACACTTTTTAATGTGTAGCTGCTATATGAAAACATCCTAATTTTAAAACAGTTGCTTTAAATCCAGTACACCCACAAACCAGATTATCTGGAAAATAAAATGCAGTAATGAATAAATGGAAAATCCAGCAGACTCCAGATGGTGTGATTTTCCCTTGGATATGCTTGTTACATTGATTGTTTTTTCTTAATATAACTGCATTTTGGCTTGTTGTTTCATCTTATAATTCAGGCTTCTAGATGTCTTGGTTATCTATATCTCTAGGGTTGAGATGTAAGGGAGAGAGCAGTTCTGACTGGGAGCAAAATGCTGTATTTGTACATTGCCTTATTCATATACCAAGTGTGTTTGGTAATCTTGTCCTTCTTGCTAAGATAATGGAGGGTCAGCAGCAGCTCTGAGATAGTGGTGTTGAGCACTGCAGTCATATGGGAGGATGCCAGGTATGCCCCAAATGTACCCCTTACTATAATTCCCACACAGCCCCAAGCACCCCCTTGTGGTTGGACACAGTAATTACTGTCTTCATTTCTCCTCTCAGACTCCTTAAAGACTCCGACACAAGTTCTCTTAGGTCCAATATTACCCCAGAGCTGGGGCTGGCACATTATCCCACATAATATAAATAGGCCCTGGAAGCCCCAAATGCAGTCCATTTACACACAAAGTCCCAAACACAGTCTATCAATACACCTTCTATCACAGTCTATCAATACCAGCTCCAGCAATTTCTGCTACGCATGGTCTCTCCTTCTATCCCTATGTGTTCTTTTAGCATAACAGCTCTCCCTGCCTCTCTGCCTAGGATCTTTCTCAGGCTTCTTTCTGGATGCCAAGCCTCTTCCTGGGAAAGGTCAGCAAAGTAGTCCCTCCCCTGATTTCCTAGTCCTCAACAGCACTTTGGCTCTACCTCCTCTGTTGGTCTTCAGCTTTCTGAATGGAAGGCCTTCTAAACACCTTCTCCTCAACTACATCTCTCTTCCTCTAATTTATTAGTTCCAGATGGGGCTCCACCTCTGCATCAGGTCAACCTGGGACACACTTGTGCTGGCTCAGGGGTACTGTCCCCACATCACTTAAAGGAGCCTGTCAGCCTGTGACATCCAATGCTTAATTTGTGCCAGAGCTTGCTAGGGCTGATCCCCAGCACCTCTAGGCTTGGCAGTTCATAGCCCTGGCACCTCTGGGCTTGCTGCATCAGTTATGAATGTAAAAAAAGTTGCTTGAGCCGCAGCACCTCTTTCATTACAAATTAAGCACTCTTGACACCCCATTGCCATAATGGAAGTGTGTGTGTGTATGTGTGTGTATGTGTGTGTTTTTCTACATGGGCAGCATCCTGGTTTAGAGAGCTGGTACCATGAGAGACAAGGTTCTTGCAAACATAGTCATTGCCGTATTCATAAACTCATTGGTGTCCAGATAGTTTAAATTGTTCCTTGCAGTGTGCAACTTTTATACTGCACTAATTGAGGGTGAATAGCTTGTTCCTTTGTGCGGTCCTAGTCCCTTGTTTTGTTAGATTCTTGTTGAGTTCCTTACACCCTGCCCTAGTGTGGACTAACCTAAATTATTTTGTGTGACCAGCAAATGTTTTTCTCCCCAAATTCCAGAGCATATGGTGCAGAGTGGTATATATGAGTCATTGGAAGCTTTATTCCTTGTTGAATATGCTTATTTTCACTTCCTCAGTCCATGAAGACTTGTTTTGCTACTCTTGTGTTGTTGGCAATAATTCCTGTGAGTGTTTGATCTCACTCTCACAATAACAGGGTGTTATTTCATGGACAGTAGGGGTTATTTAATTTGCTTCTGCTTTCCCTGATAATGAGATTCACTTTCCTGATTCTTGTTAAGATTGGGGAACAGTTAAGTGTATTTGTTGAAAATCCATTAAATATGGAAGTAGAGAAGATGTAAGGGACGGTCATGGTCTGGAAAAAAGCATTTAAAAATTGTTATATGTTAACATCAGATAAACTTCTAAGATAAAAACAAACAGAAACAAATATACCAGAAGTATAAAGTCTGCTCTAAACTACATATGAATGGCAGCACGTCTAAAGTAAAGGTCTAAAATGAACATACAGAGTCTCATATTTTCATTTACACTGTGCCCTGCCATCCCCTGCTTTATGCTTTATGCTTTATGCTACAGCTGAGCAAATACACCTCTACCCCGATATAACGCGGTCCTCGGGAGACAAAAAATCTCACCGCGTTATAGGTGAGACCGCGTTATATCAAACTTGATTTGCCTCCACCCCTGTTCCTTGTTCCCTGACCGCTCCCTCCAGAGACCCCCGTCCCTAATCACCCCCAGGACCCCACCATCTACCCAACCCCCCCGTCCCCTGACTGCTCCAACCCCTGTCCACCCCCCCCACCCCCTGACAGGCACTCACCGGCAGCGGCGGGAAGTGGAGCAGTGTGGCCCCACTCCGCCACCTCCCAGCTGCGGCGCTTCACTTCCTGCTGTCGGTGAGTGCGGGGAGGTTGGGGAAAGGATGCCTCTCGTACTCACCAGCAGCGGGAAGCAGAGCGATGCGGCCCCAGCCCGCTCCGCTTTCCTTGCCCCGGCCCCAGCCGTGTCGCACTCACCTGCGGTGGGAAGTGGAGCGCCACGGCTGGGAGCTGGTGGAGTGGAGCTGGCTGGGGCTGGGCTGCCCCACTTCCTGCTGCAGGTGAGTGCAGGGAGGTTGGGGAAAGGACGCCTCCCGTACTCACCAGTGGCAGGAAGCGGAGCGCTGCGGCTGGGAGCTGGCGGAGTGGAGTGGGCTGGGGCCAGGCTGCTCCACTTCCGCCGCTGCTGGTGAGTGCGGAGGATCCCTTCCCCCAAGCCCCCACCCCTGAGCGACTCAGCTGGGGCTGGGGTGAGGGAAGCAGAGCAGGCTGCTCCCAGCCCCCGGCTAATCCCCCAGGTCACTCTGGGGCTGTGGGGCCCCCAAAAGTGCCCTCCCACAGCTCCTTTCCCCCAGACCCTGGGGGGAGGGGAGGGTCTCTGACTGCCCCCAAGACCCTCTGCCCCTTATCGAACCCCTCGGTCCCGGCCTGGCCCGGCACCCTTAACATGCTGCTCAGAGCAGCATGTCAGAGCTTTACCGTGTTGTATGCGAACCCACGTTATATCGGGTCGCGTTATATCAGGGTAGAGGTGTAATTGGTTATTTGGTTTGATGGCTGCTGAACTGAAAAAAAATGGTTAATTTTTAAATTAAGCTGAATTTTTGGGTTTCTCTTGCCAAAACAAAAAATAAAAGTTTTTTGGATTGAAAAAAAATACCCAAAACAAAATGGAAAAACCCAAAACAAAGTTTGTGTAGTGTTTTGTTTTTCATGCCTTTTAAAAAAAATATTCTGAAATGATCAGCTGAAACCATTCATCAAATTTGACCCAAATTTGCAAGTAGTTTTGCTGCCCTGAAAATACATTTTTTGGCAAATGTCCTGTTTGCTGAAAAAGTTCACCCAGCTCTGTTTTATAACATCAGAGCATGTAAAGGGGCATTGGTATAAATAAGAATCGGGCCCATATCCATTTTCAGAGGACTATTTTTGTGTTTGTAGCTATGCAACAACTCATATCCAAACCCAACATATAGTAGTTATAGTGTGAAAGATTAATATAAATGCACAGGGTTAATGATGACTTCAAAATCTAAAACAATTTTATTGTTATATTGGAGAGTGTAGACAGGGAAAGAAATAATTAAAATGTAGCCACATGGTAGCATTTAATGAATCACAATTTGAAGTTGCTTTCTAGTGTTTTCTAATTATTGTAGGTTTAAAACAAAATGAAAGAACAAACAAACAAACAAAAACAAACAACCCTGCCACACATTGGAGTACGCATAATAAAAACAACCTATTCTGAAGGATTTATAGTCAGAGAATCTGTAAGCACTATTGGAGAGAAATGCTTTTCAGAGGTACAATATATGTTGGTACTTTTCTCCATGCTAAATCTTTGAAGAAAAACATACAGTGGCTGGGGAAACTGTCAGAATGAATCCCTTATGTTTAAAACCATCATTGTACATAAGAAATAATTACAAAGTTCTCCCAGTGCCAAGAATGTCCATGATCCTGTAATGTACTTTCTACTCTTCCCTAAAAAGGCCCAGCACTCTATAAGAGAGCTGGTTATAAATATTTTCACAATAGAAAGCACAGAGTTCAATTTGGTGGGTCACATTATTTAGGAGTATACAGATGACCGTTGGCATTCATGCACATTTTTGCAACCCTAGGAAGGTTTGTGCATTAACCAATAGGCTGCAAATTATTCATTTAAACTTTTTGGTGAATACTTATTAATGCATTTGTAGAAATCAGGAATGGGTCTTATACGATTCATTAGCCATGAAAGCAGCTAAATTTGTAATGAAAAGTTTGACCAGTTGTCTTTTCCAATAATGGTGGAGATGACAATAATGTTACTGCAGTTTGAGGGCCACTACTGTAGAATACTGTAGTTATTTATTACAAGCTTCAATGCTATTTTTCTTTCTGCCTCTGTTCTTTCAATAAGTGAAAAGGACCACAGAGGAAGGGTCATTGACACATGCATGTGGTGGATCAGGGGAAAGATGCTGGCTCTTCACATGAATTGAACACATCTGAGCAGTAGGAGCTCTAGCAAGCTGAGTTTGATGCTGTTTTTCTATCAAGATTTAAGTACCAGTTTCTCTTGTAGTTGGGAAAGAGGAAAGAGGTGAAAAGGATGAGAATAAACTGAAATAAGGTTAAAGTAAATAAAGAGAGGAATGGTAAATGACACGAGAGAGAACAATTCAGTATCAGGCTCTGGTTGGACCTGTTCTGTAGTACCGACTCATCCTCCTTTCCTATATTTTTCTTTCCTCTTATGATGTGCTTCCCCCTTGATCCTCACCTTTTATGCGCTCCTCTGCATTTTTTCTTCCCATTGTGAATACTCACATATCTTAACCAAGTGCCTATTGTCATCCTACTTCACAACCCCCTCCCCCGAAAGTAGGCTTTTCCATGTGCCACAAAGGTCAACAGGTACATGTTCATTATCATAATTGTAATGTTGTGACCTCCCCATTAGATGGTGCTGCCGGGATAGTCAAGTCAGCTTTGAAAAAGGACTACTGGGACTTGTGTTTATTAATTACAGGCTGTGCTAATAGGGGATTCTTTTCTATTAAGTATTATCAGAACAGTTTTTCATAAGTTATAAAATGCTGAAGGACTTAATTTTCCTTTTGGCAAAAAGTGCTGGAAGCCAGGTAAGGCAGCAGTGGCCCTCAGATACTGCTGGTTCAACAGCAGGAGTGAGACTCAATTGCCCCTGAACAGCCACACAGAAAAATATAAGAAAGTTTAAGCCTGTTTAATGTGGAGCCCAAAGATTTTACACAGTTTACTTTAAATAGTGCCTGTTCCACTTCCATTGGCTCCTGTGCCAAAACTCCCATTGACTTCAGTGGGAGCAGAACAGGCGCTTAGGGTATGTCTACACTACCCGCCGGATCGGCGGATAGTGATCGATCTATTGGGGATCAATGTATCACGTCTCATCTAGATGTGATAAATTGATCCCCGAATGCGCTTCCCGTCGACTCTGGAACTCCACCAGGGCGAGAGGCGGAAGCGGAGTCGACGGGGGAGCAGCGGCCATCCATACCACGCCGCGAGGACGCGAAGTAAGTCAATCTAAGTCGATCTAAGATACATCAACTTCAGCTATATTATTCTCGTAGCTGAAGTTGCGTATCTTAGATCGATCCCCTCCCCAGTGTAGACCAGGCCTTAGAGTGTACTCATCCTCCAGGTTCTAAAAGAAATAATGGGAGCACATAATGGGAGTGGTGTCTTGCCTCACTAGTTATACCTCTCACTCCCTTCTGTCTGATCGCCCTCAAAGAATTAAAAGGAACTCTCCAATCCCCAGCAGACCAGCAGTTTGGCATGAAGTGGGGACATCTCGGCCCTGCCACCCTCCTGCATTTCAGCACTGAGTGGTTGTCAGCTCTGTGCCAGAGGATCTCTGCCCACAACCTCTCCTGCTTTTGGGCACCATCTACCTCTAGTTACTTCTGGACTTGGGGCAGGGCCCAGTAGAAGAAGTGGGTGTCCGCTTATGCTGTGCATACAGCATTGACTGTGGGGAGAGTTTCCTGGCTGCCCCTAGCATAGCAGAGGTAGAACAGGATTCAGTTTTCCCATGAGTCCTGATTCACCCCTTCCGCCAGAAGCCAAAGGCTTTCCCAGTCTAGTGCCTCACAGTGGCCTCCCAAAGCCTCAAAAAACCAGTTAGTCCTTATGGCATATACACGTCAAGATTAATCACTTCCCCGAGGCTTAGAACTGTATGTTCATATTTATTAAATTTTATTTAATAAGCCCTCTGCAGCATAGCTGTGTGCTTAAGAAGCTATTTAATATGGCTTGGTTTATTTGCATGAACCTAGTCAATTTCACTGTATCTTTTTTATTTTTCACTCCCATTTTTTTTAAAAAAAAGCCTTCTGTTCTGTTGTGCCTATACGTAAATCCTGTAAAAAACAATTTTTAAGTTAATTTTCTTTTTTTAATACATAGGTTTGAGTAAAATGTAATTGTTATATGTCCTGACCTCTAGTCAGCTCATTTTTTTCCATAATGTATTTTGCATATAACATTGTTGATTCTTTTTAGGAATAAAGGACTATAGCATTATTCACTGGGAATTATAGTTTTTTTGTTTACTTTGATCACTTTGTGGTTTAAGGAACTCCCTTAAATGCCATGTCACTTGCTACATTTCTGAAGCAATTCTTTTGTAAAATGTTATGTCCTGTGCTGCATAACCTTTCATGTGTCAACTTTCATTAAGCTTCCACTGAACTTGGAAGATAACACTTTAATTCAGGCTTAATTGACAGGGTCTGATATGACTCTTTGCCAAGCTCTTCAAAACAAGAGGGGCATGAATTCTGGTAATTTTAAAATGTTATCTAGTTGAAAGAAAAAAATGCTCTCAAAGCTTGGGTTTGGTGTACTCACTCTCTTTCTTCCAGTTTCATTTGCGTGTCTTACAATTCAGATTGTAATAAAGTTATAGTAAGCAAAATAAATAAAAATGTTTTTAAGGAGTTGAGCTGAGGGGAATTGTAAACTTTTATCTGAGGAGATTGGAATGTTGTCTAATTATATCCTTTCTTTAAAACAATGTATAATAAAGAAAGATATACATCTGGGACATTGTACAAACCTGACATGAGTAACAGAAAATAATTTTAACATGTAAAACCTTAACCAAATGAGAATATAAAATTAATATAACCAGGGCCGGCTCCAGGGGTTTTGCCGCCCCAAGCAGCCAAAAAAACCCAAAACACTGTGATCGCGATTGCGATCTGCGGCAATTCAGCGGGAGGTCCTTTGCTCCGAGCGGGAGTGAGGGACCCTCCGCCGAATTGCTGCCGAATACCTGAAAGTGCTGCCCTGCTCCGGAGTTGCCGCCCCAAGCACCTGCTTGATAAGCTGGTGCCTGGAGCTGGCCCTGAATATAACTAATGGTGCTAAGCATTGTTACGTCTTGTGAAAAGGACACTAGGAAATCTGGTAATCAGATTTGTCTTATTAGTCAGTGCAATGGAGATAACTTCAATGGTTTGAACTATTTCTGTTTACAGAACCTCAAAACAGATGTAACGACATGCCTATCAGCTACCCAGAAAGCAGAATTTCCTAATGCTATTTTCAAGTTTGCATTTTTAGTAGCATTGTCATGCAGTACTATATTGGTCCAAACAATTCCACCTTTATTAGCCCTGGGAAGTGTGCTAAATATTCTTCCATATTCATATTGGACTCACTTTAGAAAACCTTTACTCACCTGAACAGTAACTACTCACATGAGTAAGCCCATTGACTTCAATAAAACTACTCAGCTGAACACGACTCTGCTAGATTGAGTCCTTAAACTGTTGATAGGACAAAGTTCTATACTTAATGGTACTGAAATAATATTAAGGGATACACTGTGAATTGGACTTGTGCAGGGACATGATGGGAGTAAGAACTAGTAACTCATTTGCATCTACCTCCTCCTGACCACTAGGGGATAGATCATAACTCAGCCAAGGTGGCCACTCAGGAATGCAGCAGGGACTTAGACCCCACTACATCCCTGAGACAAATGCTGCGTGCTCAGCACTTTCATTCCTGTGCAGGTGGATGGAATGGATTGGTGAGGCCCTGTCTCTGTCCCTCCAACATGCAGAACAGCGTAGTGTAATTGGATCAGGAGGTAGTAACCTGCTACTGGGATGGGCCAATAGAAGATTACTAAGGCTATGTCTGCACTTAAAATGCTACAGCAACACTTCAGTGTAAACACTCACTACAGTGATGGGAGAGGTTCTCCCCTCGCTGTAGTTAATCCACCTTCCTGAGAGGTGGCAACTAGGTCAATGGAAGAATTAAGTTACGTTGGGATAGCTATGTCTCTCAGGGGTGTGGATTTTTCACAATCCTGAGAGACAGTAGCTATGCCGATTTTAAATTTTCAGTATAGACCAGCCATTAGTCCCAGTCCCCACCCATGGGAGCAAGGAAGGAAATGATTCTGTACCTGGAGTGCACCTGGGGCGTTGCTGCAACAAATCACCTTTTACCCGGACTTCTTATAAAAGCACAATATATCCCTAGGGGAGTTAGAAACAAATGAATTTAGTTCTCTGTCTGCCTGAGGCATGACTGCAAGCAGGAGAGATTGTTCATAAATATTGGGCTTTAGTTTCTTTAAACATTTCCTCTGTTGACTTCAATTCCTAAATCTAGGCTACAATTCGGCCCGATTTTAATTTTTAAAGGATTGAAAAATCCTTTTAAGATGGAGGTTAACTCAGCTGTGCTAACATGCAGTTCTTTTCACCCATTCAAGACAGGGCCATAGACAGAGAAAGTTGTTTCCAGCATGTAATTTTAAATTGACCTTTTATTTAATTCAGTCTTTTGCATAATCCATTTCAATACATGCAAGTAAGGTTTTGAGTGTGTTCCCAATTTGATCTGATTGGCTTCACATCTGAGTCCTTTGTGAGACCGTTAGAAAGTGTCCATTGTAATTAGAGCATTTAATGTCTACTTTGTCTTTTGAGATGATAAAACTGTTTTTTTCCTTATAAACATTAGGCCGAGTTATTGCAGATGTACAGAAATGAGCTGTCTGTACAGAAGCTGAACCACACAATATGACTTCCAGAACATTGTGTTTTCAGTTTAGACAAGACTGAAAAAAAGTTGAGATCAGCACTATGGGAGCCCTAATTAGCTCCATCAACATATGTACACAGAAGTCATTAGAAATGTATTGTTAGCTTTAACTAAGCAAGAAGTAACATCAAGTGCTATGTGACTACAAATAATAAAGTTTTAGAGGAAAAGAGTTAATCCCTCTGATTATAAGAATGTGCCATTTCAGTATGAATTCTGTATTTCCCTTTATCCTAACATTAAGCCTGAGGAGGAATTCATGTAAGCTCTTGGCTATTGAGCTAAACAATTGCTTTGGAATTTAATGTTAGACTCTGGTAGTAAGTGATACTATTATTTGCACCCTGGTGGTATTTTGTGCTAAGATGATAATGATCATTGTTGACCTGCTGCATTAAAACAAGTCAGTGATCTACTGCATACATTTGTGCAGCTTCCACTTCGGTGATCAGCGTCACCCGTGTTTGGTATGAAGCACAAGACAGCTAGACACACAGTCACATTTTAAGCTCGAAGGGCCTGATTCATCACTGCCTTTACCCCAGTTTTGTACCGATGTAACTCCATTTAAAAATCAGTCAATGGAGTTACACACCCAAGTAAGGTCTTGTCTGTGTGAACACACCCAAGTAAGGTCTTTCTATGTGAACACTCAGGGCATGTCTACACTTACTGCAGAGCAACACTGTAGCGATCAATGCTCCGGGGGTCAATTTAGCAGTTGTAGTGAAGACCCACTAAATCGACCACCGATCACTGTTCCGTCAACTCTGGTACTCCACCGGAATGAGAAGTGTAAGGTAAGTTGCTAGGAGAGTGCCTCCCATCGACCCAGCATGGTGCAGACCCCGCAGTAAGTCGACCTAAGCTACGTCAACTCCAGCTACATTATTCATGTAGCTGGAGTTGCATAACTTAGGCCGACTTACCCCCGTAGTCTAGACAAGGACTTAGTTTGTGGCAAACTGGGGTGTAAATCTAGCCTGTTGCTCACTGACTGTCCATGTGGGCCTGCTGCCATGCTCTAAAAGTTTGCTAGTGTCCTTTTTAATCTACTCCTCTTTCACAGTGGGGTCTGTGCACTAGGGAACTTGTAGAGCCAAGCAGCAGGGTCTATGCAAACAGTTAGTGCACAGCAGGCTAGCCGGCAGCAGATTTCCACCTCAGCTTGCCACCAATTAAGACTGGAGTGAACCAGTTGTGAGTCCAATCCAAAATGTTTTGTGGAACTAAAGTTGGAAGGGGTGTGTGTGTGTGTGTGTGTGTGTGTGTGTGTGTGTGTGTGTGTGTGTGTGTGTGTGTGTGTGTGTGTAAAAATACCTCAATCAGCTTGGTGATCCCCTTCAAGGTTTTGTAGTCATCTCAAATGTTTTTAAAAGTTGTCCTAAAGAAATGCTTCTTGGCTCGCTGACACTTATTGATTTTAGCAGTTAATACTAATAGCTATTCATCTGCTAACTCTTTTTGTGTGCAAAAGCATAAGAAAATGCAAATTACCTTATGCTTACTGTGCTGAAATTTTGAGCTAACCAGAACACAAGCTGCACATGCATTATCTTCATCTTTCAGGTGAAAACCTTCTATGGGTATATCCACACAGTAAAGAAAAACCCACGGCTTGCCCATGCCAGCTGACTCGGGCTTGCAGGGCTTCGGCTGCAGCGCTGTTTCATTGTTGGGCTCAGGCTGGAGCCCGAGCTCTGGGACCCTCCCACTTCACAGTGTCCTTGAGCCGGGGCTTCAGCCCAAGCCCAGCAATGAAACAGGCCCGTTGCTCTAGTCCTGCGACTCTGAGTCAGCTGGCCGAGGCCAACCACAGGTGTTTTAGTTGCTGTACAGACACACCTTAAAAGGGTGAAATCCTGATGTGATGGGAGTCAATGTCAAAACACCTGTTGACTTCAGCAGGGCCAGGATTTCACCATCACCTTCAAAGTTTGCAAATGCCCTTTTAAAATAGGGTTGGTCAATGAAGTTGGGCCTTCTTAGATTTTGCAAATAATTTATGAAGCAGTCCTGATTTATTGGAATGTGTCTGCTATTCACCAAATATTCTGGATGAATAGTTTTCATGCAATGTGTTATTCATGCACTGCTGACTACATCTATTCAAGTTTCTATGCAGCATGTGATTTGTTCACATAGTATTTCTACTCCTTGACTGGATGGCTGAAAATTTTAAAAGGAGAATAGCACACAGTGACTAATACATCATAAATGCAAGTTCTTTTTCATGCCTATTGGCAATTTTCAAAAAAATGCAAGTCCTGTGTAGCATTGGAGCCAATTGACTTCATGGGGACTGCTCGTTCAGCTATGAGTTTGCAACGGTGAACTCCAGTACTGAAATGTCAATACACATCTACCCCGATATAATGCTGTCCTCAGGAGCCAAAAAATCTTACTGCGTTATAGGTGAAACCGCGTTATATCGAACTTACTTTGATCCACCGGAGTGCTCAGCTCCACCCCCTTGGAGCACTGCTTTACTGCGTTATATCCAAATTCATGTTATATCGGGTCGTGTTATATCGGGGTAGAGGTATAGTTATAATTGAATGCGTAATTGCTAATTCTAAAATATTGGATCAAGTCTATATTTACACTTAAACGACTTTTATCCTTGCTTGCCTTCTGTTGCTATTATTTTTCATTGGTAAAAACTTGTCTCTCTTTCAAGGGTGACTGTACCTGTTTCCTCCTCCTTCCCTTCCCTCCATGGTCCATAATAGGAGTGCCCAGTCAGGTCTTGGGCTTCTAGCCATCATGTGTCTCTCAGCAGGGACACTTGTCTCACTTCCTTCCATTCCTCAGCAAGCCAGTCTGCCTAAAGGCCTGTGCCTGTGCCTTGCTTTCTCTCCAAGGGCTGAGACTATGACCACTGTATGCCAGCACTTACAAGTTACCACACAGCTTTTTCTCAGCTGCATACATTTATTCTCAGGGTAAAAGCATCAGAGAGAAAAGAAATAAACAATACAAGTTCCTACATGCTTATTAAACACACCAGAAATCTCCTATCTTTCACATGGGGAGTCTGACGGGCCAATGTCTCTTCCAACCCTTCAGCAAATATTGGAATCCTCCTAAGGGTAAAGGTCCTGTCCTTTTGCTGAATCAAAAGGAAGACCCCTTGAGTCTATTTAAACTCAAACTTTATCTATCCCAAGTGTTCTGTCACTGGAAAACCCAGTTTGAACCAGTATACGCAAGCCACCTCTCTGGAGTTGTTTATAGTCTTAGTGACTTACTTGCCTTAGTCACCCCATACTATTTTAAGTTCCTGGAGGAGCTATGGTACCGTTCCGCATGGAGCAGAACACAATCATACATAAACCATTCACACATTTAATACAATGCTCCCCAAAGATACTGCATGGGTTTGCAATATCTGTGTCACCGCTGTTCTTACCTAGGCTGCAGGATCTTTCTAAGAATTAGGAAAATTGTTATTTTATGGTTTTGGTAAGTTTTTTATTTTTTTAAAATTCAGTAGCTCTAAGAGGCTTTAACTGAGAACGGGTTTCCCATTGGGCTAGGTTTTGTACATACAGCAGAGAGTGAGACATTCCTGTCCCTGAAGTAGTTACATTCTAAAGAGGCAAGACAGAGAGGTGAAGTGACTTGCCCTAGATCACACAGCAGGTCAGTGAGGGTATTTGGACTGCAACTAAACACCCATGGCTGGCCTGTGTCAACTGACTTGGCTGCGAGGCCATAAAACTGCAGTGTAGATGTCTGGGTTCCACAGGGGGAGGGTCCTAGAGCCTGAGCTTCAGCCCAAGTCTGGATGTCTACACTGCAGTTTTACAGCCCTGCAGCCTAAGACCGTCAGCTGACAGCAGCCAGATCCAGGTGTAACTGCAGCATAGACATACAGTAAGAGTGAGGAATAGAACCCAGGTCTCCTGATTCCTATACTCTGGACCACACTGCCATCCCTAACTGGTGCATCATTCACCACACCTGTCAGATTAGTTGTTTCTCTGCCAATTACGTGTAATTCTTTTTGAGCCTGAACTTGAACTTTCCCATTGACAGCTGGTGAGGGCTTTTTGTTATGTGCTGAAAGTACTTTTATTTCATTCACCATAGTCGCCTCTGAATTGTATTCAGTTTCCTGGAGGAATATGCCAATAAGCTCTCCATATAACAGAACATTTACAAATGCTACCTACAACTATACAAAGTATTAAAATAACAAAAGGACTAGCTCTACTCTGGGCCCAGTCCTGCTCAGTTGAAATCAAAGGAAAAAATTACATTTACTTCAATAGGAGCTGGCCCAGGGCCATTATTACTAATGATTGCGGAAGGACGGCCTTTAAAATGTACAGCTACATATGGTTTATAGAGGTACAAAAAGAACAGCACCAATAAAACCAGCAAATCTTAATTTTTTAGATTAATATTACAAAAAGATTTTATGTCGCAAACTTATAAGCAAATAAAAAGGCTTCTTGATTGCATCTTTGATTGCCAGATTCCAGCTCAGAGTGAATTTTTGTGGCTGAGTTAGAAACTTCAGAAAACCAGGGTCATAATGTAGATGCTCTTCATGTAGGTAGCTTTGCTAACAGGCTCCACTCTAATACAAGACGGGAGCCTGTCTAATAATTTTGTTGCTGGTACAGCTTATTAAAATGTATTAAACCAAGGGCAAATTGTGAGGACATGGATTTGGCGCATTGGAACTCTATGAAGAATGCAGGAGGTTTTATTTTAGTCCCTCATCTCATGAAACAGAGTATAAAAATAATATCTATAGTGGAAAAAAAACCCACTGATAATTCATATATGGGGTAAGGATGGCCTATTTTTGTAGGAGCAAAGATTTTCAGTTGCCAACTCAGTAAGTGAAAGTATGCTCCCTGAACACTGAATAATTTAGTAACTTAAAAATGATTAACATAGCCAACGAGCCCTAGTGTGTGAAGTGCTCTGGGTCTTCTGTCTGAAATGCACCCCAGTGCAGAAAATGAAGCACAAAACCTATGTATCATTGCACATTCTAAAGAGGCAAGACAGAGAGGTGAAGTGACTTGCCCTAGATCACACAGCAGGTCAGTGAGGGTATTTGGACTGCAACTAAACACCCATGGCTGGCCTGTGTCAACTGACTTGGCTGCGAGGCCATAAAACTTTTTCTGATTTAGTTTTCTGATTTAGTGTAAGCCCTCAAAGTAGAGTTTAATAGAACTTAAGTGTTAGAATTTAGGCCGTGTGATGGCCCCCAAGACAGGGGTGAAATTCATCCACTGTTTGGTGCACCCACATCCCCTTGAATCCAACGGGAATTGAGGTTCCTCAGCTGCTTATTACTTTGATTGAATTTCCAGTGTGAATTGACTTAAAGGCATAGTGATGAGTGTATATAACTCTATCAAGCACTTTATATTGTCTCCTTGTGTTCATTTCTTGGGTACAGCAGGAAATATGTGAAGTACAGAGCTAACTAAAGAAGATAAACAGAATAAGTAATACAATTTACTTCTTGTAAAAACTACGTTATCTCTTATGCAGAATATTTCAAGTTAAACTCTGTTATAGAGGGATTTACTACAGCGTAACAATGCAAAATGCAGTCCCGGTTATATTAAAAAATACTGAAAATTAATGCTTTGGAAATTGTACTGCAAGAAAACAAAATATAACCCAACATTGTATTGGGGACATCCACTTCATTATTTATAAGGAGAGGCCAGTACTGGTACCAGTGCAGTTGGCTCCAAGCTGGCTTTCCTCAGAATTTCTGACCTACTTCTGCAATGAATGTTATTTTCCAAAGCTATTTTTAGTCATTTTCCAGATTTACCTGCTTCAGGAATACATTTAGCAGCTGCTAAATCAGAAAACTAAGAGCACAGTTTGCCCATAGTCTATACTGAACGTGTGCCTCTGCAGGGATATTGTGGGGCTTAATTCATTAATATATGTAATGGACTTTGCAGTTCTCAAATGGAGGGTGTACTGCAAGTGCCAATTATGTGAAAACAGCAAAAAAACATAACCAACGCCACCAACCCCAAATTAAGAGCACAAATACCCTTGTCTAGCTGAGTCAATGGAAAAGTTGACTAATCCAATATTAAAATAGAGCAAGTATGTTTGCATAAGAATGCATGCAATGACTAATGTTTTACCAAACATAACGTATTACAAATAATAAATAATAATTCCAGACTGAAAAATATTACTGTAGCAGGGACCAACACCCCATTGTGCAGTCTCTGCCCAAATAAAAGACAAGAGACAACAGATGGGGGAGTACAATAAAACAATAAGACAATATTGGTCAGCACAATCGGCTATGGTCTCAGCTAGTTTTTTACCGGCTTCATGGGAGAGGAGAGATTTAAGGAGGGTTTTGAAGGTGGGTAATGAGGTAGCTTTGTGGATGTTAATGGGAAACTTCTTCCAAGCATGAGAAGCAGCACAGGAGAAAGAACAAAGGTGCTTGTTTAAATTTAACAAGTGGGTGATGGAAGCTGGCATCATGGGCCAGTCAAAGGCAGGAGTCAGCCTTTCAATACTGACTGAAGACTCTGGGTAGGTCTCTTTAAATGGGCATGGTACATTCCCACATTGATATAGTGACGTTCAAATGGAGCTCACAAGGCACGCCCCCCCCCCCGGAGTGTAAACCCAAAATTATACCATCTTGCACTACACAGGGAACTGTACAGTGTAAGCTCATTAAATTCACCCCTTCCCTCAGTGTGGAGGAAGATATGCAACAGCTTTCTGCCCCAAGTTATAATTCACGCACACACTGGTTTTAGACCAAAAAAACCCCAAGTTTATTAACTATAAAAGCTAGATTTTAAGTAATTATAAGTGGTAGCAAACAGATCAAAGCAGATTACCTTAGTAAAAAAAGCAAAACTGCAAACTGAGCTTAACATACTAAATAGGTAGGATATGGATTAGCAAATTCTCACCCTGCATGATAAACAGGCTGGCAGATCAAGACACATGCTGCCTTGGCTTTTCCAGGTTTTCATACACAGGCTAAAAATCCCTCTAGACTGGGATCATCACTTCCCACAATTCAGTCCTTGCCCTTCAGGTGTTTCCAGGTGTGTTGTTGTAGGGACTGTGAGGCACCATCGTGATGTCATTGTCCCACTTTTATATCTTCTTCCCACCTGCTGGAAAGCTCTTTTGCTGTGACCTGGGTCAAACAGTTCCCATTATGTAGTGCTATTCCCTGAGAGGGTTCAGTTGTACACAGTTCCTGCGTGATCCTTGTGCTTGTGTGCATTTCCTCAATAAGCTGTTAACATTGTTTGGCCTTTTTACTGTTGACCCTGAAAGGCTGCTTGTGGGTGTTTTCAACCTCACAACATGTTTCAGTAACACATACATAGACGAACTTCATAACTTCACATACCAATAGCACATATAATCCAATGAGATATTACTGTCTAGCAGATCAAGACTTTTAGAATGATACCTCACAAGGCACACTTTGTACAAAACATATCCTAACTACATGACAGTGGTGAATATAGGGGTGCCAGGATGTCACAAGCTAATGTGAGACCAATTTTAAAAAAAAGGCTTCAGAAGCTATCTTGGCAATTACAGGCCGGTAAGCCTAACTTCAGTACCGGGCAAACTGGTTGAAACTGTAGCAAAAAACCAAAATTATCAGACACATAAATGAACACAATATGTTGGGGAAGAGTCAATATGGCCTTTGTGAAGGGAAATCATGCCTCACCAATCTATTACATTTTTTGTGGGGGTCAACAAGCATGTGGACAAGGGTGATTCAGTGGATATAGCATATCTGGACTTTCAGAAAGCCGTTGACAAGGTCCCTCATCAAAGGCTCTTAAGCAAAGTAAGCAGCCATGGGATAAGAGGGAAGGTCCTGTCATCATGGATCCGTAACGGGTTAAAAGATAGGAAACAAAGGGAAGAAATGGTCAGTTTTCACAATGGAGAGAGGTAGATTGTGGTGTCCCCCAGGGATCGGTTCAACATATTGATAAATGATCCAGGAAAAGGGGAAACAGGTGGCAAAATTTGCAAATGATACAAAATTACTCAAGATAGTTAAGTCCAAAGCAGATTGCGAAGAGTTACAAAAGGATCTCGCAAAACTGGGTGACTGGGCAACAAAATGGCAAATGAAATTGAATATTGATAAATGCAAAGTAATGCAATTGGAAAACATAATCACAACTATACATACAAAATGATGAGGTCTAAATTAGCTGCTACCACTCAAGAAAGAGATCTTGGAGTTACTGTGGATATTTCTCTGAAAACATCTGTTCAATATGCAGCAGCAGTCAAAAAAGCGAACAGAATGGTGGGAACCATTAGAAAAGAGATAGCGAATAAGACAGAAATATCATAGCATCACTATATAAGTCCACAGTATGCTCACATCTTGAATACTGCATGCAGTTCTGGTTGCCCCAGCTCAAATATATATATACACACCTCTATCCCACTATAATGCGACCCGATATAACATGGGTTCGCGTATAGCACGGTAGCAGCGGGGCTCCAGCGGCGCTTTAAAGGGTCTGGGGCTCCTGCTGCTGCGGGGAGACCCCGGGCCCTTTAAATCCCACTGGAGCCCTGCCGCCCCTACCCCGGAGCTATGGCAGCAGGGTTCCACCAGTGATTTAAAAGGCCTGGGGTTCCCCGCAGGGGCTGGAGCCCGGAGCTCTTTAAATCACCGCCGGAGCCCTGTTGCCCCTACCCCGATATAATGGGGTTTCAGCTATAACGCGGTAGGGATTTTTGGCTCCCCATGACCGAGTTATAGTGGGGTGGCGGTGTATATATATTAGAAAGCTTCCTTATGAGGAGAGATTAAAAAGACTGAGACTTTTCAGCTTGGGAAAGGGGATTTGATAGAGGTCTATAAAATCATGAATGGTATGGAGGAAGTGAATAAGGAAGTGTTACTAACTCTGTCACATAACACAAGAACTAGGGGGTCACCTAATGAAATGAATAGGCAGCAGGTTTAAAATATAAGGAAGTGTTTCTTCACACAATGTATAGTCAACCTGGAACTCCTTGCCAGAGGATGTTGTGAAGACCAAAACTATAACAGGGTACAAAAAAGAATTAGACAAGTTCATGGAGGATTAGCTAAGATGGTCATGGGCACAACCCCATGTTCTGGGTGTCTCTAGCCTCTGACTGCCAGAAGTGGAAGTGGATGACAGGGGAAGGATCACTCAGTGATTGCCTGTTGTGTTTATTCCCTCCTAAGCATTTGGCATTGGCCATTGTCAGAAGACAGGATATTGAGCTAGATGGATCATTGGTCTGATCCAGTATTGACCGTTCTTATGTTCTTAAGTTCCTCTTCCTAGGCAGGTGCTCTGACAAGCACAACTGCAAACAGTGTTGCTGACCTCTCACATTAAAAAATCATAAGTCAGGCCCCCCAAAATCAGGGGACTCCATTAAAAAAATCAAAAGATTAAAATATACATTTAGGGTTCTTTCTGTTTGCCTCTGGTTTTTGAGCCTTCAGGGTTGAATTGAGTTACATTTTCAAGCTTTCCTCCTCAACCATCAGAGCTAAAAAAATATTTTTTTAATTAAAGGTGAAATCTCATGTAATCACCTGGCTCCAGGAGCTAAGTCTTTAAATAAAAGACCAGCTATTGCAAGACATGATAAAATTGTGAGAGTTGCCTACACTGCAAACATGGCAGGTTCTGAAGGCATGACAATGCCTTTGTGTGGCTCCTTTCCTTGGGAATTAACCCTTTCTCTGCCTGAATTAGTGTAGGGCATGTCCACCCCATCACAGATGGGAAATGGCAGGGATTGTTTCTCTCAGGGATTTGTATCATGGTGTTTGCCAAGTTCTTTTGCATCCTTGCAAAATTGATTTGCTTTGGGAAGTTGTCAGCAGCTATCATTTCATGTGGTTTCAGGCTATTTGCATTCCTGCTTGCTCAGAACACCTGGGGCCATCCCCATTAGTTGTTTCAGTATTATAATTTGCCTCTTCCTCCTCTTCTATAATCCTCAGTTTTGTATGTGATGTCATTTGGGCTGTCTTATCCTACTTGTTCTTTTTGAAAGAGATGGGAAGCCTGAGGAAGTAGTTAAGGAAAAGCACAAATTGAAGAATGTGAAGAAGAATGTACATGTATACACATGAAAGCAAAAGTAAGAGTGAGAAATTAAAGGAAAGGAGAAAGTCTGATAGATTAAAATCAGAAGGACTTTTCACCCAGAAGGAGCCTCTTCTCCCTCCACCCCCCCGGCTGTTACTGCTGTGGGCCTGATTCTACATGAGGATCCTGTGCCTTATCTATCCCCTGTAACTGACCAGTTATGCACCACATCCAGTATACAAGCAGGCTGCCATATATTGGGTGGCCTGCAGGCCTACTGGGTAAGCAGGGTCCTAGATGGAGGCTGCAGTCCATTTTTCCTTGTTCAGTTTTCCCTTCTTTGCTATGCTCACCACTGCGGCAGAGAAAACGTCACTTCTGAACATTTGCACAAGCAGCACGTCACAGAACGCATCTCAGTCACCTGGCTTTTTAATGGCTATTGTACACTCCTTTTTGACAAGAGTTTTTCTCTGACTGAGCCATTATACTTGCCAGTCCATCACCTATACGTTTGCATATATGGGCGTTTTTCTCTGTGTGTACTGCAATTTTTGCCAAGACAGTTGTAAGGAAGTGTTAGCAGCATTATTACTTCTTGAGCCTACTTCACTGCCTGGCATCCTGAATCGTTTAATAGCATAATGTGTCCATTCTGTAGCTCATGGGAGTGATCACATGGTGCAAAGAACTGTTCAACATTATGGGCACGTTTATACTCCAGCTGGGACCCTGCTTCCCAGCTTGGGTAGACAGATGTGTGATAAATACAAACACTAAATAAAGCAGTGTAGCTGGGGGTAGCACCGGTGACAGCTTGGGCTACCTACCCAAGTATGTCCCCAGGGGTTTGGATGAGTTTGCACTCAGGTGGCTAGCTTGAGCTGCCACCCATGCTACCCCAGCCTCCTCCCCTGGTATACTGCTATTTTTAGCACTGAGGCTCAAGCAGAGCTAGTGCATCTCTGTTGACCAGCACTGGAAAGCATGCTCCCAGCTACAATGCAGTTATACCCTTAATGTAATATATTCCCCAGAAACCAATTCAAATTTATTTCAGTTACAGAAAATAAAATTGGATTTAAATATAAAAGAGACCTTTTCATAAAAGCTTTGATGGCATTTTAATTGCATTTTTGAACATCCTTACTGTGCTCCAAGTTATTTCCTGTTTCACTTTAATCAATGTACATTTTAGACTGGGTACAGATATGGGCTCCAATCATGCAAACAATTATGAATATGAGCAATTTATCTATATGAGCCATCCTAGTGAGGTCAGGGGGTAAAATCCTGGCCTCATTGAATTCAACAGGGCTAGGATTTCACCTCTGACCTCTGGATTTTGTCCATTGTGCAACTCCTATGGGAGTCATTCTTAGGATTTGGCTCAGTAAAACTAAAAGACTGGCAGAAGTGAAGTACAATTCTGCTGTGTGGGGACGTACAGGTGCCCAGAATATCTCAAGATTATATGTAAGGAATATTGCCCTTGAGATTTTGGGTTTAAGATTAAACTGGGATGGCAGATGTATTAATGTGATAAACAAAATTAAGAGAACTAGTAAAACAGCAAGAACTGGAAAATGTAAGGCCACTGAACAGCAAGTACCTAGTATAGTTGGATAGTTAAAACTGAACCACAGCAACAAGCTGCAGGAAAAAATTACCATTTTGAGTGGGTGGCCTCTGCATCCTTCTCGACAAGTAGTAAGGCTAAACAATTATCTGGGGAGTTTTAAGAACATGCAATATTGCTGCCTTGCTGTTGTAACCTAACAGTCTTCTGGGGGAAGAGGTGGATTAGACAAGCAATCTGCATACAGCTTTGACAAAGGTCAGACCTTTGTGGTATAATTCAGAGTAGGAGATTGAAAATTCTGGAGTAACCCATACTTACGATAATGATTGCAATTACAACAGAAATGGTCTGTGGAACCTTGCCCTGGACATAACTTTAAGGCTATAATTCCCCCCTTAATGCAATGGGAGATTTTTTTAAAATAAATATATATTACTAATTTTGCTTGCAAAGAAACAGATTTCTTAGAACAACGATGGAATATTTACAACCCATAGCACAAAAAGAGTAGGAATAATAATCCTTAAAAATGATCATTAATTGGCCAGCCTTTCTTACCTGGCTTACTCAAGTCATTCCACTGAGCTAAATTTGGTAGTGAAGTAAACAATGATATAAGTAACACGCTAAGGCAACATTCTTCTCTCATTTACATGGGGGCAAACACAGTGTAAATCCATTGATGTTAGTGGAATTATGTCAGGTTTATATTGATGTGAGTGAGAGCAGAATTGCATGTGAATTCCTTAGAAAATGAATTTAAATAGGATAAGTAATGAGTTGTGATTATTGCTACTGATTGGCTAAGAATTGCACTTACAGCAATAGTCTGTAACCTTGCCTTAGCTCTCACCAACTTGTTCACTCATCCCTTTGTTATGTTTTGTCTACTATGAATACAGACATCATTTACAATATGATTGTATAGCACCTAGCAAAACAGGGTTTGCATCTGGTTGAGGCCTGTAGGCACTACCATAATATAAATGTGAAATAATAACAACAACTTGCAACTTGGTAATTGGCGGGCCTGATTCTGCTTTCACACCACTTTTACACCCACAGAACTCCATGAATGTGAATGCATTTCTTTCTAATTTACACACAGTTGAGTCCTAATACATTTAGCTTCACAGCACTCTGTGAGGTAAGTAGGTAGATATTATTACTCCCTTATTGACAGATAAGGAAACTAAGGTACAGAGGTTAAAGGCCTCTTTTTAAAAAATGGCCTCTAATTTTGGATACTTCCATTCTGGGAGTACATCTTCATAAACCTAGGGCCTGATTTTCAGAGGTGCTGAGCACCCACAACTCCCATTAGCTTCAAATGGATATGTGAGTGTTACACAAGTACACCCATCACCTGAGAATTCCCCAATAAAGTTTAAGATGTTTTTCTGCTGTTTCTGTGGTTCCTTAGTTCCAACTGACCAGCACAAAGTGGCTGCAACTGGGACCAGGTTTTGGTGCAAGAAATGTGTGTGTGAGCCCGTATATTCATACATTTCTTTTTTAGTTCAAGTTGTTAACCTGTTAATCCCATATAAAGAAAATGTAAATGAATCTATTTTTATTGATTGGCCTCTTGCCTCTCTAATAAGCATGACCTAGAATCTGTATTTCAGGGAAAGAGTTGGCCAGATTGACATATCTCCAATGCTTTGTCAAATAGATATATGTCCTGTACTCCATACCAAAGTACTTGGGGAAGGATTTTCGTAAGTGACTAATGGCTTTGAGTGCCTCATGTTTTGGGTACCCAACATGAGGCACATCAAGTGTTCACCATTCTTAAAATCAGACACTTTTAAGGTGTCCTGGTTCAGCAACCAAAGATGGAAGCACTCAAAATTACTAGGCACTTTTGAAAACCTTGGCTTTGGACTCTGCTATTAATTGATTAATTAATTTGTTTATTTGGTGATGCCAAATAAAGTAAATGATACCACAGACAACAGAGTCAAAACTCTATGAGATAAAACTGAAGGTTTGTTGGATGGCCTGTATATCCGATTCGGATGACTTTTAGAAAGTTGGTTGAGGGAAGTTTTTCTTGAAGAGATGGTAGTAACATGAAATTTTTTGGCCATTATTGCACATGGCTGCCTAGCATGCTGTTTAGCCGAACCTTATCTTTAAAGTATGTTTACAGGGACCTAGCAGTTCAGTTAGGACTCAGTCCTATAAACTTACACTCAGATGAGTAGTATTTAAATAGGGCTAGAATGTGGCTCATAGCCACAGCCCTGAATAGGGGTGGGACGGTCCCATATTGTCCTAAGAGTAGTTCTGGGAAGGGATTGTGCACCAGCAGCCAAAACAAAGTGGGAGGAAAAGCCTCTAGCCCCATCCACTCTCTGCCTGTTCGGAGGAAGTGATATGTTGCATAAAATATAATGCAGGCAGCATAAATCTATATTTATGCCACCTGCTACCCTTCAGTAACCAGCTGGGAAGAAGTTTCCTTCCTCTCCCATAACAAATCCTCCCATATTAAGCAGTCACCTGTGAAATACACTCCTGGCCAGACGGGGTCACACTGACAATGACTGCTCCTTCCTTTTGTTCAGAGCAGGCAAGGGAAATGAAGGGAAGTTGTAGTTTCCTTCTTTCCCTGTATTTCTGCAAAATGGCCAGCACCAAACTGGCCCGTGAATAGTTCCATTGAAATCCATGTAATAAAAGATTGCAGGGCTGGGCTTGTATGGCTTGATCCACAGCTCATTAAAGTCAGTGGAAGGGCTCCTATTTGGATCAAGGCCTTAAAGCAGCTTAGCACTGGGCCTCAGGCTCTGGATTCAGGATGAGCTGCTTCTTGTACAGCCACTGTGAAATCCTGTGGCCAGGAGTGCATTTTCATAGGGGACTGCTTAATTTGAGGGAGTAGGAGGTTATTATGAGAAAGCAAGGAAATTTCTTCCAATCTGGTTACTGAAGGGTAGCAGGTGGCATAAATATAGGTTTATGTTGTATGCATATATTTTAATGTATATCCCTTGAGTAGAGTCTTCAAAATATGCAATCTTTATGTACTATATTATAACTATTCTAAGAACATGAATTAGATAGATTTGTGCAGAATCCTGGAGAGAGACAAGTCTGTTTCTTTATATGATCAGGTCAAATAACATTTTAAAAAATATTTGAAAATCCAAAATATCCAAAATATTTATGGGGTCAGGCTGGTAAGATATTTTCCTACCATATCTGAATAATAATGCTACACAGATGGCTAGCATCTCCTGGCTCAGGGAAGATGAAATGGGACATACTTAGGCAAAGCGTATGAGATGATTTACATCTCTCATGACCAAAGTTGCTCAGAGGAGAATAATGAGTGGGGCAGGGGGAAATGAGCGTGGTGGGAAACTGCAGAAGAAGCCTGCTAATCTCCACTGCATTCCTTTGGGGATAGGTAATAATTGGAGATATACCAATCTCCTAGAACTGGAAGGGACCTTAAAAGGTCATCGAGTCCAACCCTTTGCTTTCACTAGCAGGACCAATTTTTGCCCTAGATCCCTAAGTGGCCCCCTCAAGGATTGAACTCACAGCTCTGGGTTTAGTAGGTCAATGCTCAAACCACTGATCTATCCCTGGGACAGGGCACGTGAAAGTAGGGGAAACCACCATGAGAGAAACTTGGAGCAGAAGCCTTTTCTCCAGTTTTACACTACTGTAACTCCTTCGTCTTTGATGAAATTACTGTGATTTACACAGGGCGGGTGCAAGGATGTTTCGCATCCTAGGTGAAACTTCCACCTTGCCCCCCCCCCCCGAGCCCTACGGCAGCTCTCCGCTCTGAGCCCCCCCTACCCCGCGGCTGCTCCCGGCCCGGGAAGCCATGCGGCAGCTCCCCACCCCAGCTCACCCCTGCTCCGCCTCCTCTGCACGCACACCGTTGCCGCTCCACTTCTCCTGCCTCCCAGGCTTGCGGCACCAATCAGCTGTTTGGCACTGCAAGCCTGGGAGGGAGAGAAGCAGAGCGTGGCGGCGTGCTCAGGGGAGGAGGCGGAGCAGAGGTGAGCTGGGGCGGGGAGCAGTTCCCCTGCGTGCCGCGCCCGCCCTTACTTGCTGCAGTTGGCCCTCCCCGCGCCCCCCTGCCCCAGGTCTCTCCTCCTAATTGCCAACGACGACTAGGGCAGCCGAAGATCCGGCCGCCGTGGTCGCCGCCGAAGGACCCAAAATGCCGCTCCCAAATGCTAATGCCTTAGGCGACCACCTAGGTCGCCTAATGGGTTGCACCGGCTCTGGATTTACAGCAACGCTGAAAGAAAATCAGGCTGCTTCTTCCCCTGAAACAGAAAAAATAAGAAAAATAGGTTCCAATTCAAACTGTTTTTCAGTGCACTATATAAAAATGTGCCAGTCTCAAATTCATCTGCCATCTGTCAGCCTCCTCCATTTATTCCGTTCATTTTTTTTGCATTCCATACACAAGGACAAAGTCAGAAAGGTATAACCATGCCAACATGTTTCTGAAAATATAAAAGCCACATAGATATTGTTTATCTTCAAAAAATGCCTTTAGATACACAGGTACAATATACACTTTAGCTAAAGAGCAGAGTTAGTTAGTGGCTACTTTAAAAATCAATAGTGAATTCTGCCTACTGAAGAAAGAATAATTGACTACTGAAGTTTGTGTTCCTAGAATCTAAATCAATTTGGCAATACTTTTTCCTGAGGTGTCTGTTTTTCATTCTGCAGTATGTTGTGATGCTAGTGGCCAGGAACTTGGTAATGAATAACCACAGTGACACAACATACTGGACAAGCCACATGATCAAGTAATTCATAGTTGCAGAATTTCATGCCTGCCCTCCACAAAAGGGATCAGAACCTCTGTACTGGTGGGCTTATCTGGACTCCAGATTAATCTGTTATGCAGACGGCCAATCAAAGGAGAGAATCTGGAATCCCAACAGAGTAGCTTGTGTGTTGCTTCTGCATCCCCTGTGCAGGTGACGGTGGCTGGTGGATGTCTTATCTCTCAGTGACCCCTTGTGGAGCTGGACACTTATCCAATCTATCTCTGAGTCTGTATGGCTCCAATCACTTTAATATCTGACCATCTTCTCATCAGCACACTACATATGTGCACTCTCTGCTTGGTCTCCTTAAATCATGACCTGTTGTGCAGAGGAACTGCACTGGTTCCATTGCAAAGAGGGCCCTACATATCTGAGGAGGAAGAAGAAGCAGGACTTGACCCTGAGGGTGAAATCCTGCTCCCAGTGAAGTCAATGGGAACCTTGCCATTGGTGTCAGTGAAGCCATGATTTCACCCTGACTCAACTGGCTATTGTTAGTTTCCTCTGGACCAGTTCCATGTTATTTAAAAGCAGTTTTTAAGATCTAGTTTATTTTTAGTTGAAATGCTTTACATGTCATAACATCTCAGATTCCAGTGCAGTATCATATTCTAAGGGATGTTGTTGATCTGTCAATTGCATAACTTAGTATTGCATTTAATATCTTTTTCATATTCATTTTTAAATACACACCCACATACAATGCCTAATGGAAGCACAAGTGCAATTGATACTTTCCAGAGTGATATAGCTTAGTGCCTTGATTTTCCATTTTCAAAATACTTAAACAATTAAGTAACACTATGGACTAATCATTTGCCAAGTTTGTTTTAAAATGTCTCTGTTTTTGTATTTTGCAGGCAGAAAAAATCAGGGCCGCCCGTGGGGGGGGGGGAGAGGCAAGTGGGGCTTCGGCCTGGCAGCAGTCCGGGTCTTCGGCGGCGGGGGGCCCTTCAGTGCTGCCGAAGATGTGGAGTGACTGAAGGGCCCCCCGCTGCCAAAATGCCCCGCAAGCCCTGGCCTGGCGGCGGTCCAGGTCTTCGGTGGCATTTCGGTGGCGGGGGGCCCTTCAGTTGCTCCGCGTCTTCAGCAGCACTGAAAGGCCCCCCGCTGCTGAAATGCCGACGAAGAACCGGACCGCCGCCGGGTGAGTACAAGGGCTGCAGCTCCCCCAATTTGCCCCAGGCCCCCTGAATCTTCTGGGCGGCCCTGGAAAAAATGTACAGACAAACTTCTGGTTTTATTCTTTCAAACTCTTACACACACTGGCACCCGCCCCCAAAAAAACCTGGTTCTGCCTCAAAGAGTTTATAATCTGTGCTGTATATTTAATGAAAGCTTTAAAAAAGTCACCCTTGTGATAAATGTAACTGAGCAGTGTGTTCTTGAATCAGTACCCCCACACACACATTTTAGTTATGAAACTTTTATTGTCCCCCATGCTTTCTGCTGGTAGCACCACAGCACATCATAGACTAGCCATTCCAAAGTTACTAGCCATCTTCTCTTAAAACTTGGAGCGTTGGAGCTGGTTTTTTGCAGCACTATGTTTCTGCCAATAATTTAGGAATTTTTTCACTGGTTAAATCATACTCCTGATTACTGTAGGTTTCAAATATCTGTTAGAAAGCTATCAAGTCCATTATTCCCTGCAAAGTGTTAAACCAGGGGTAGGCAACCTATGGCACATGTGCCGAAGGCGGCACGCAAGTTGATTTTCAGTGGCACTCACACTGCCCGGGTCCTGGCCACCGGTCCGGGGAGATCTGCATTTTAATTTAATTTTAAATGAAGCTTCTTAAACATTTAAAAAACCTTATTTACTTTACATACAACAATACTTTAGTTATATATTATAGACTTATAGAAAGAGACCTTCTAAAAACGTTAACATTTATTACTGGCGCGCAAAACCTTAAATTAGAGTGAATAAATGAAGACTCGGCACACCACTTCTGAAAGGTTGCTGACCCCTGTGTTAAACAGACCTTACCAACTGCAATGACAAGGCATAAAATACTTACATAAAAAATTTGAATTGTACTTAGCTGTCAAAAATGAACTGAGGCTGATGCTACTGGTTCCTAGACTCTAGGCGTATCCTTTTGATTTGATTTGCTCCACTTAGCGAATGGATTTGTTCCAAGTAATATGTTAAAAATAGAGCTGGTCTTAAATTCCACCCCCCCCTGAAATTTTTGATGAAAAAAGTTAATTTTTTGTCAATGTTTTCCACAGAAATTTTCATTTCTCGCTACCAACTGAATGATTTTGGCCAAAATGGTTTGTGTTTTGGCTGAAAACATTTGAGTTTTATTAAAATATTTAAATAAAAAGACAAAAATTTCCATGGAAAGCAGACACTTTTTGCAAAAAATGTTTAGTCAAAATCCCAAGTTTCCATATTAAAAATAGCTTAGATAGAAAATACCTGACCAGCTCCAGTTAAAAAGTCAAGAGCTAGATTCGAACTGGTATTATGGAGCTGATTTTGCAGCCTAATCTGAAAAACCTACAAATGCAAGCATTATAGGAAAACACCTTGTTAACTGTTGATGTACAAAATGCTGGTCAGAAATTGGAATCTAGTCCAAAAATATTTAAAGTAAAAATGGCAGGTTGGCATATCTGAAGTTACTGTACTCTGTATTCTATGTGATATGTGATGAATGGCTTACTGAAGAGCTACTACAATTTGCTGAATGTTGTTCTTTCATTGTAAGTGATTTAGGGTGAAACCCTTACCGTATTTAAGTCAATGAGAATTTTGCCATTGTCTTCAATGTAGTCATGATTTCAACCTTGTTATGCATAGTTGAATATATACCTACAATTTTTACTTTTCCATTCACATTATTTTCAATGAATTCTGTAACAGTTGTAGCACAGCACTAACCACGATGCATCCTGCATATTTTATCAGGCACCTATAGTCATCTATTTATCACTTGTAACATATGTTGCAAAAACATTAGGAAACATGTAGTAGATGTTTATTGCTAATTTTATACTCCCTCGACCATGTGCCATAAATTCATTAATCAATCTTTGGGAAATCATTTGTAGTGACTTAAAATAAAGTTTTCTAAGCAAGGAATATATTGCCTTTTTTTAAAATGGCTGGCCATCAAGAAAGTTCAACTTCAGTTTAAAAGCCTGATGAAAGATCCCATAACTCGTGCTTCAATGAAACTCATTTTCTGTAATAAAATACCATGCAATAGAGAAATGGATAGCTTTCAGCACTGTAATGGAATATCAAACCCTTTACCGTTAAGTTACCAGTTCAAAATTGACCCAGATTGATAAGTAAGCAAGAAAGTACACCCAAAAATACATTTGGGTGGCTGACAGTTGCCGATAAGAAAGGAGTTGGGGATGTTGGTTGCTAGATAACAAACATCTACATTCCCAAACCACCTTCACAATCCCTTATAGACAGACAGATAGGTAGTCTGAGCAGTATCTCCAAGAAGTGAAACTTGCACTCTCTGCTTGCGCTGTGTGTATTTACATGGATACACTGATTACGTCACTCTCCGAGGCAGTCTGGCATTTTTCACAAGGATTAAAGTTCACCTAAAGTACTTCTCAGCTTGCTGATTTCTTCATAAATTCATTTTGCAAATAGTGTACCCTGTTGATGATGCTAAAGTGCTTGCATCAAATGAACAACATTGTGAAACAGTCTCAGAAATATGGAAATAGTCTCCAGTGATCTAATGAGGTTTTGGATCAGGCCTCAGGAAGGGGGATATGATGGTGGGATAAGCCAAATACATTTTTATTGCCATTATGATTGCTAGCAGAGTGCTGTTGAATTGGTGAAAGCCGTTGGGTCTAAGTTTGATCTCACTCACACCTGTTTTGTTCTTGTGTAATCACATTGATTTTAACTGCTTTATTCCTGATTTACACCAATGTAAATACAATCAGAGCCAGGCGTGCTGACTTCTGTATAAAATCACAGAAACGTAAGGCTGGAAGAGACCTTGAAAGGTCATCTAGTCCATCCCCTGCACTGTGGCAAGATGAAGTATACCTAGACCATCCCTGACAGGCATTTGTCTAACCAATTCTTAAAACCTCCAATGATGAGGATTCCACAACCCCCCTTTGGAAGCCTATTCCAGTGCTTAACTATCATTTTAGTAAGAACGTTTTTTCCTAATATCTAACTGAAATCTCTCTTGCTGCAGATTAAGCCCATTACTACTTATCCTACCTTCAGTGGACATAAAGACCAGTTGATCACTGTCCTCTTTATAACAGCCCTTGCCACACTTGAAGACTTATGAAGGAGACTTCTTTTTTCAAGACTAAACATGCCTAGCTTTTTTAACTTTTCCTCATAGGCCAGGTTTTCTAAACCATTGATCACTTTTGTTCATCTCCTCTGGTCTCTCTCTCCAATTTATCCACATCTTTCCTAACGTCTGGCATCCAGAACTGGACACAGTGCTCCAGCTGAGACTTCACCAGTACCAAACAGAGCAGAACAATTACCTCCAATGCCTTACACATGACGCCTGTGAATACCTCCCAGAATGATATTCATCTTTTTTTCACTGCATCATATTCTTGGTTTTCATTCTATTTGTGATCCACAGTAACCCCCAGACCCTTTTCAGCAGTACTGCCTAGATAGTTATTTCCCATTTTGTTTGTGTGCATTTGTTTTTCCCTTCCTAAGTGTAGCACTTTTCATTTGTCTTCATTGAATTTCATCTTGTTGATTTCAGACCAATTCGTCACAATAATTTTGAATTCCAATCCTAACCTCCAACATGCTTGCGACCACTCCCAGCTTGGTGTCAGCTGCAAATTTTATAATGATACTCTCCATTCCATTATCTAAGTCATTAATGAAAAATTGACTAGTACCAGACCCAGGACAGACCCTTGTGGGATCCCACTAGATGAGTCCTCCCAGTTTGACAGTGAGCCACTGATAACTACTCTTTGAATACAATCTTTCAATCAGTTATGCACCCACCCTATAGTAGTTTCATCTATAACATGTTTCGAAGTTTGATTATGAGAATGTCATGGGGGGCAGTGAATAAAGGGTAGCAGCCCAACTCAATGGGGAGAGGCTGCTGATGGGAAATGACACAGGCTGCAAGCTCCCTGCAGGGAGTTGCTACAAACCCCGACTACAGGATTACGGCCCAGAAAAGGGATGGCACTGGTGGGAGCCCGACCATTTGAGGACCCCAGAGATCCGGGGATTTTCAACAAGGGGAAAGTGTTAGAAGCAGCCCAGGGGACTCGAACACTTCGCCGGTCCGTGAACTGGGGAACCGGCCAGCATGCTTCGGGAGGATCCCCTGACTCAGTGGTGAGCACCCCACCACGGCCAGGATCCTGGGATGGGGCTCGGAGGAGCAGGGAGGGCCCGAGTCCCTTTACCACTCACTGACTCCAGCCATTGGGCCACGGTACCCTGACGGGAAGGGTCGTTTATTGTCTCTAGTCACTAGGCAATGCTACCCTATGTTACAGTAATGGTCATCAACGTAGGATCTAACCAGCTGCAGAATTGCCTCCAACCTTCCTTTTAACCCTACATGACCCGACACCCCACCTGGGCATACCTACCCAGCAATAACTTGGTGGAGAATGCTGGCATTGACTGGGACTTGCTAAGAGGTCCAGACAAGGGGAATTAGACAGGGGAATCCCTGCAACAACCCAACATGGATACCAAGAAGCTCCTTAAGTGGATGTTGGAAAGTCAGCAGCAGCATGCGGTGCAGGAGGAGCAACAACAGCAGGCTCAACTGATGTAGCAGCTCACAAATCAACAGCAGCTGCAGATGATCCAGCAACAGGAGCAACAACAGCAGCTGCTCCAAGAGTTGGTGGCCCAGCACAAGAACCAGCAGGAACACCTGGTCAAGCAGGTGGCGATGCTGCTACAGCCGGCAGGACCTACAACATCTCACCCTGGTCCTACAGGCTCTGAAGGAAGCAGGACTCACAGCAAACCCCGCCAAGTGCCACCTTGGGTGGAAAGAAGTGCCCCACTTGGGATACATGGTGGGGGCAGGCCAACTCCGTCCCCGGTACACAAGGTACAGACCCCGAGGGACTATTCTGCCCCTACAACGAAAAGGAAGGTAAGACAATTCCTGGGCTTGGCCCGGTACTACGGGTGGTTTGTGCCAGACTTTGCCATGATGGCTGCCCCTGTCTCTGACCTCACAAATAACTCCTGGCCCTGGAACGTCTGGTGGTCAGAGGATTATGCAAGGGCCTTCTGGAGCTTGAAAGAGCAACTTACCCAGGAACCCATCCTGTTCCACCCGGATGTCTCAAAACCCTTTATTTTACAAACGGACGCCTCAGAAGTGGGGCATGGAGCTGTGGTATCACAGGAACGAGATGGGGAGGAACACCTGGCACTGTACCTAAGCCGGAAGATATTTCCCTGAGAAGTCAAGTACTCCACCATCGAGAAGAAAGCCCTAGCGGTAAAATGGGCGATAGAGACTCTGTGGTATTACTTACTGGGGAGCTCCTTTCATTTTATTACAGACTATGCACCCCTACGATGGAGCAACACCATGAAGGATTCAAACGCATGGATTATAAGATGGTACCTATGAGTTCAGTGTGTTATACCACCCAGGTAGGGCCCATGCTAATGCAGACTTTTACTCCCTGGCAGGAGGAGAAGACAATGGGGACGGACCACCGCTGGGTCCTGTCTTGAGGGGTAAGGTGTGTGATGGGGTGTACATCCTGCACCAGCCCTGAAAGGGTTAACTCTGCTTTGCAGGCTGAGGAAGCCATGCCCTCCGACCCTGCTGGACATGTTCCTACCTCTTGACAGACAATGTTAAAAGCCTTACTAAAATCAAGACACACCAAATTTACAGCTTCCCCCATCCACCAGGCTAGTAACCCTCTCAAAGTAGGAAATTAGGTTACTTTGGCATGATTTATTCTTGATAAAGCCATACTAGCTATTACTTGTAACCCTGTTGTCCTCTGTTTGCTTACAAATCGATTGTTTAAAAATTTGGTCCAGGTCTTGAAGTTAGGTTAGCTGGTCTGTGATTCCCTGATTACTCTTTGTTCCCCTTTCGAAAGACAGGCACTATGTTTGCTCTTCTCCAGCCCTCTGGGACCTCACCTATCTTCCATGATTTCTCAAAGGTGATCACTAGGAGTTCCGAGATTGCATCAGCTAGTTCTGTAAGTTCTGTAGGGTGAATATTCTTGGAGCTGTTCTTTCCTTATTCTGGCTTGGGTTCCTTCCTCCTTTTTGTAAACATTAATTGTGTTGAGTATCTGGTCACAATTCACTTTTTAAAGATAAGAGTGAAGCAAAATAGGCATTAAACATCTCACCCTCCTTTGTGACATCTGTTATTAGGCTCTCCTTCCTCAGTAAGGAGAGGGCCTACACTTTCCTTTGTCTTTCTCTTGCTCCTACCATATTAAAAAGCCTCCTCTTATTGCCTTATATGCCCCTCGCTAGGGGTAACTCATTCCATGCCTTAGCCTTTCTGATTTTGTCCCTACAGACTTGCACTGTTCTTTTGTATTCGTCCTTAGCAATGTTTCCACTTTTTATAGGATTCTTTTTTGATTTTCAGATCATTAAAGAGCTTCTGCTGTAGCCATATTGGCCTCTTCCCATTTTCCCTATCTTTCCTTTGCATGTGGATAATTTGCTGTATTGCCACATTGAGACCATTGTCCTTATTGTTTATTTGAGTCCAGTCCATTGTCCTTATTCCGCTGTTCTCGCTCCTTCCTTTCTATCATTTTATGATCACATTCACCAAAATTGCCTTCTTCCTGCAGATTCACAACCAATTCCTCTGTGTTAGTCAGAATCAAATCTAAATTAGCTGTTCCTCTGGTTACTTCCTCCACTTCTGAAACAAGAAGTTGTCCCCAATACATTCCAAGAACTTATTGGATATTGTGTTTCACATATTACTCTTCCACCAGATGTCTGGATAGTTAAAGTCCCCCATCGCTACCAGATTGTGTGTTTGTGTTTGTTCTAGAAATGTCTCATTCACCTCTTCTGCCTGAATAGGTGGTCTAAAGTAGATCTTACCATGACATCACCTCTGTGTTTTCCCCCTTTTATCTTCACCCAGAGACTTTCAGCTGGTCCGCCTCTCCCCTTCTTCTGGACCTTAGAACAAATGTATATACTCCTGGTGTACAATGCAACTCCTCCTCCCTTTTTCCTCCTGCCTGTCCATTTTGAACAAGCATGTTTACACTATTAGGTATGCCATATATACGATGGGAAGGCCTCAGCTGGTTAAATCAACATAGCTTCATTGAAATCAACAGGGCTACATCAATGTACATCGCGTGAGGCCCATATGAAAGTTTTATAAAAGCCCTGTTTAAAACAGCTATTCTTCTTCAGTGAATAGACCTTCATGCACTGTTGCTGATGCTCTCTAATTTTCCCTGTGTGCTTACACTGCCACTTAGATAACCTATTTGAGTGCTCACTGCTATCTGCATGCTTTCTCTGTACTCCGTAGGGCCACTGTGATCCTTTTCAAGTGCTCCACCCTACAATTCCTGACCTCCTGGCTCCTGCTGACCGGGCTGATTCATTCTCCATTTTGCCTCTGGTGGTTTTGATCTTTTCTCCATGCACTTCTTGACAGTTTCCTTTCTCACACTGTGCTCAGCTTGACAGTTCCCATCCTCTCTGCACTTTCCAAACTGATCAAATCCTTTCCCCCCAACTCCCTCACTGCTCTTTCTTAGATTGCTACAACTCAAGGTGCTCTAATCTGTTTTTCACATAATCTGCCGTGTGGTTTGTCCACCCCTCACTATCCATATGTCTGACAAACAGGTGTTTTCCCCACTGCCTGGCAGGGTTGAATTTAAAAGGTGACACAGCTCCTTTTTTGGTTTTTGTTTTGTTTTGTTTTTTAAGTAAAAACAAAATGACAGGCTAAGATTAAAAATGAAAAGTGAAGGAAAAAAGACTCTTTTGTCTATGCTCTTTACTGCTTGAGGTGGACATAGTAAGAAGCTTCACAATGTTCTAAAGCTCTTTTCTGCAAATATTTGACATTGAAAATAGCAAGTGTACCAGTAATTGCAAATTAGCATTAAGAATATTGTGACAGACTGACAATATCCTGAACAAACCGTATGGATTTAAGATTAACTTGATTTAATTAAATTAACCTGTATTGAATTAGGGTTAATACCTTTGGGGTAACATTGTATTAAAATGCAATTGTGTGTGCATTATTGTGGCACTGTATGTGCCTTCTCTAGTAGGGAGAGGGGATGCTAATGAACTTCCTCTCTAATCAACCCTTTGAGGCCCCCCTATAGAAGTGTGCATATTAGAAGTATGTATTTACATAACGGCATAGAGAATACACTTATAAAGTTTGTGGATGCTACCAAACTGGGGGAGTTGCAAGTGCGTTGGAGGATAGGGTTAAAATTCAAAATGATTTGGACAAACTGGAGTAGTCCTCTGAAATAAATAGGATGAAATTCAATAAGGACAAATGCAAAGTACTCCACTTTGGAAAGAACAATCAGTTGCACACATACAAAATGGGAAATGACTGCCTAGGAAGTACTGCAGAGAGGGATCTGGGGGTTATAGTGGATCACAAGCTTAAATATGAGTCAACAGTGTAACACTGTTGCAAAAAAAGCAAACAGCATTCTGGGGTGTATTAGCAGGAGTGTTGTAAGCAAGACAGGAGTATTACTTCTTCCACTCTACTTCATGCTAATAAGGCCTCAGCTGGAATACTGTGTCCAGTTCTGGGCACCACATTTCAGGAAGGATGTTGACAAATTGTAAAAAGTCCAGAGGAGAGTAACAAAAATAATTAAAGGTCTAGAAAACATGACCTATGAGGAAAGATTGAAAAAATGGGTTTGTTTAGACTGGGGAAGATAAGACTGAGCAGTGGGAGCATGATAACAGTTTTCAAGTACATAAAAAGTTGTTACAAGGAGGAAGAAAAATTGTTCTCCTTAATCTTTGAGGATAGGACACAAAGCAATAGACTTAAATTGCAGCAAGGGTGGTTTAGGTTGGACATTAGGAAAAACTTCCTAAATGTCAGGGTGATTAACCTTGAAACAAATTGCCTTGGGAGTATGGAGGTTTTTAAGAACAGGTTAGAGAAACAGCTATCATACGTGGTCTAGTTATTACTTAGTCCTGCCTTGAGTGCAGGGGATTGGACTAGATGACCTATTGAGGTCCCTTCCAGTCCTACGCTTCCGTGATTCTATGATTCTGTGACATACTAGTTCAGACTGGGTTCTCTGGGGACCAAGAGACAATGAAAGGGTTTTTGAATGAATAGCTTTGTTTTAAAGTGGCTCGTGGCCACCTTCCTGATCCAGGAAATGAACAGGAGCCTTGGTCCATGGCACGCCCCAATCCTTTGAGAAAGGTTGGAAGGACTGGGCCTACTTAGCTTGTTCTTAACTAAAGCTGTGAAGAACTTGCAACCACAAGGAATCCCCTTGGGGTTTGAAAGACTGCTCCTGCCAGAATCCATGTTAGGGTTGGGATTAACTCAGGTAAGCTTGTTAGCAGGCATGTCAGGCTCTTTTCTTTTTTTAAAATGTGTTTTCTCTGTAATGCTTTTTATCTTAGGAATAAAGTAGGCTTGCGTAGGAAGTGCTGTGTAATAACATAGCTGTAGCAATCACAGCTGCTAACCATCTCTGAAGCACGCGTCCTTGGCCAGCCTTTCTGTGCTGGGGATAAAACAGTATGGGCAGGGAACAGTGCAGCCTGGAAATACCCCAGGCAGAAGAGAAAGAGACATGAGTTTCCCATAGATGCTGGAACTAGGGGTGCTGCTGCATCCTGTGGCTTGAAGTGGTTTCCATCATATACAGGGCCTATAGTTTGATTCAATGGCTCTCGGCACCCCTACTATACTAATTGTTCCAGCACCCCTGGAGTCTCCCCCAGAAAGGCAGTGGCTGGGGAGCTGGAAGCCTGAGAGTGCCTGCCCTTGCTGGACCACTAAGGGGAAATACAGAGGCAGATGCCCTGAACTGTAAGAGGTACGTCTATACTCCAAGCTGGGCAGACAGACTCACGTTAGTTCTGCTTACGCTATCGTGCTAAAAATAGCAGTGGGGACACTGTGGTATGGGCAGCAGCTCAGACTAGCTGCCCAAACACACACCCAGCTGACTCCCTGAGTCTGAGCTCAGGTGGCCAGCGTCCACCACCACCCATGGCACAACATCCACAGTGCTATTTTCAGCATGCTAGCTTGAGTGGAGCTAGATCTCGTCTGTCTAGCCAGGCTGGGAGGCATGCTCTCAGCTGCTATGTAGACATACCCTTAGATCCTAAGGGCTTGATCCTGGCTTAAATAGTGCAGGATCAGATATTGGAGGCACAGTTGTGCCTAAAGATGCAGCAACAATGGCACCTCTCCCCATTGAAAATGTAGCCCTCCTCCTATATAACATGGTTATAGGGTTGGCAAGGAAAAGCTGCAGAATATCATTAATTCAGGGTGATGAGCTGCAAAGCTGGGCTTTATGAACTCAAGGAAAGAGGGGTGGGAATGGAAATTTTGTTGCATCTTTTTCCTATAAAAGTTTTTCTTGTGCCGCTGAGATAAAAAAAATCAAGCGTTGTAATTATGATGGCACAATCGCAGAATTAAATGGTTTAAGTAACCTTCCTGTTTCTTTTGTTTCATTCTGGGGTAAAGAGCATGAGGACATAAAGAAATAATAACTAGTGCCTTGTAAAGAAAAGTGGTGATTAAAATGTAAAAGAAGCCAGGTGGTTGAGCTAACAATGAGTATGAGAGAAGAGCAGCAAAATGGCAAAACTCAGAACCAATGGGCCTGATTCTCAGTTTCACATGGTGTAATTTCATTGACTTCAGAGGTGTAATTGCTGATTTACTCCAATGTAAGGGAGAGGAGGATCTGGCTCGTTGACTTCTGCAGAGTGTCACCAGTGTAACTCAGCAGAATCATGTCCAGAGGCTATTTCCACAGTCTTAATTTCTGTATCTTAAACTCTTGCAGAGACTGGGCCTCTTACAAACGGAATTATCTCAACATAAAACTGGCATGTGTCTGCTCAGGCACTGAATCAAAGTTTAAATAATTCAGCATGAAAGATTTGCTTGAGGCTTTTGCCACACCCAGTTGGCATCATCTGCCCTTCGATGGACAGTGGCTGCTAAACAGATGTCAGACTGACTCAGGAAAGTCTGCTTAAATATAGTAGAAGAGTTTTTAGAAGATAATGTAAAACACCCATCATCCTGGAAGGGAATACACAGATAATATTGCCATGCATGTAATTTAATACTCAGCACTCCATTCATTTATATAAAGGATGCAAGATCAATTCCCTTGGGTTTGATAAGGATTAAAATAACTACTCCTTCTAGTAACGATTCTTTAAGTTGTTGTTCTTTTAAGTTTGCACTTTCCCACCTGTAGGAGAAAGGTGAGGAGAAGTTTTGAATAATGAAAAACTTCAGCCTTTCTTCAATTTCCAATCCACAGTATTAACGATCGCCAATAGTACACAGGCTGTGATATGTCCAGCTGGCATCCCCCAGAATTATGCGCTTTGTGCTTGACTAGGGTGACCAGATAGCAACCTTGAAAAAATGGGATGGGGGTGGGAGGTAATAGGCACCTATATAAGAAAACACCCCAAAAAATGGGACTGTCCCTATAAAAACGGGACATCTGGTCACCCTATGCCTGGCTATGCCATAGAGTACTCCCTTAGGGCTAGATTGAGCCTTTTGGATCAGCTAAGAGTAAGGGGCCAGTCAAGGGAGCCCTCAGAAAAGCATAGCTCCTTCCTGCTCCACTTTTGCCCTAGTGGGCATTTCCTTTGCTGACTGGCATGTGAGGATTGGTGGACAGCCACAGTTCTGCTCATCTCCCACCCACTTGCTCTCAATGGGGAGTATAGGGTGTACACTCCCTGCTCCCTCCCCATGCCCAGAATCACAATCAGCGGCTCAAGGGTAGAGGGGATTACTCTCCTGCAAGGCCACATTAGAGCAGGTCACAAACAAGCCCTTAGTTAAATCGAGGTAACGCTGCTAAATTTGACCTAAAATTGTAGTGTAGACCAGGCCTCAGAGTGAGCTGATGAGTCACAGCTGCACTGGCCTGGCTCCCTCTAAAAGGGCCAGTGCCACCCTGTGAGAGTCCCCTTGCTCTCTTTCTTCTCACTTATGCCTCTAAGCAGTTGTTTCACGACTTCCTTCTCCCTCATCTCCTAGCCTCTTGTTCTCTTTTCCTGTATAGTCTCTCTTCCTTGGCCCAGTGTTCTCTTGAGCCTCAAATTTCTCCTCCCTGTGGTCAGTTGTCTCCCCACATATTTCTTTATTAACAAGAAAAGGGTCATCACTAGCTACCTTGTCTACTTTGTACAAGGCCTCCTATCTCCTCTGCTCCCATGTCTTGCATTATGACATGGTGAGCAAATGCCATGGTCTTTTTCCTGTGGCCCTACGCAGCATGTAGTTTGAAGGAGGTGTTGTGTGCCTAAGATCTGCTGTGGCTTTTGTTTGAGTACAAAACCTAACTCTCAGTGTGACACACAGTCACAATTAAGGAGCTTTTTATAAAGTACAAACCACATTCTGACAGTATTGCATTTTAACAATGAAATTCTAACATAAAACATTATTATTTGCTTTACTGTAATAATTATTATTAGGAATAGTAACCTCCATGTGTAGATTGATAATAGTGTATTTAAAATAAAGCAAAATACATGCATTCAGCTGGGTTCAACAGAATAAACAACACTCTAGATACAAGCCATAGAAATATAACCAAATAATACTAAGAAGCCATCCCATCTTCATCAGAGTATGATGCCAGTCTGGAGAAAAAAATGTCTCCAAAACCCTTCTTTGTACTGATCATACTGTGGGGCAGATTCTTCCAAGTAATATCATAGAAAGCCCCCAGATGCCATAGTTTTAAAGCAATAACCTCTTCTAGAAAGAGGTTCTTTAAGGAAAAGGAAAAGTGTCAGATACTAAAAGTTCTAAGTGCTAATAGTTTCAGTTCCAAAAGCAACCTGTGCTTGGGCCAAAAGCTCAGCTATATTCCTGAACTCATTGGAAATCAGGCTAGGTCACCATGAAGTTGCCTCTGCAAACTTCAACCTAGGTTATATACCTAGACTGATGAAATTCACACTGGTAGACAGGACTAATTTCTAACCCACTATTTTTATACATTTGCAGGTGTCCTTTAAATTAATACTACTAACTATATAATCTGGACACCAAGGTTAAATGTGTTGAGCTCTAGTCACTATTTGTTGGCATCTAAGTTGCTAGCTACCATTAGAACTATTTTTTTTCCTTTCCTGGGGAAGTGCTGACATGTCTCTGCTGTGACCGCTACATGACCATTCCGTGGTGTGAAATCACCCACCTTCTTTGGAAAGGAGGGAACCTTTTCTTTGTTCCTTTCCTGTGATCTGGGGCAGTTTGGGACACCAAACTGAGGATCTGTTCAACTCTGTGGCTTAGCACTTGTGTGGAGAAGATGGCTAAGCATTCAGGAAACAGACCAGTGGAGTGATCTATTCATCTACTGTAGTAAAAGTCGGAAAATTCTCCTAGCAAAGTATAAAGACAAGTCAGTCTAATGGCTATTCAGCAAGTGGTATCATTTCCTGAAAAAGATTTGCAGAGAAGTTGACCCAACACTCTTCTAAACAAAATTTAGCACAGCATCTAAGAGCATTCAAAATCCAAAATATCCTGAATGCTGATCTTTGACCTTTTATTCCGTCATTTCATTACAGCTCCCCTCAAGTGGCATTGGTGAGTACTTTGCATTCTGGCTACCCCACAGAACTGGTCATGAATAAATCCTAGTTGCTTGGTCGCTGCTAGGCTATTATCACACCCTTACATCATCACAGTTAGCTGGACAAAAGGTGTAAGACTGACTCTGACCAAAACCCTCCCACTTTCAGCTTCTTGTGTGATATGTTCTTTTTTGTGATTGTTGTGAAAGTTGCATGGCATATATAAGTTGCATTGTGTAATTTTGACTTCTCGTTTAATGCTTTCAAGAACTGCACATATTCGGAGCTCAACTGAGTTGCTAATGAATAGCTAATTTGCCTCTTTGGGATGCTAACACAAATAAGCTTAATTTTTCTCACATAAATAGCACTTGCAAAATTTGTAAAACAGAGCTTATGTGGAAAAGGTATTTGTTCTTTTCATCCAATTTAGTAGCACTCCGCTTGTCATTCACTGAAAAAAAACAGATGATTTTAATAGCCATGCACTACTCGGGAATGGTCATGGGCCAGTGCAAACATTATTCTATCTAGTACCAATAACTTCTTTTAAGATGACTTCACAGCTGTATTTTTAATAATATGTGTGATTCCTTAGTGCTTAAAGTGGTTCATATTATACCTTTAATTTCTTTTATTATCTGCCAGCATTCCCTGAATTCCTGGGCAGCTAATACTCATTCACGTTGCCAGTCAGTCAGACTACAGTTTACTTCCATTAGTCTCACCTATCTCTTCTTCTTTGTGGATGCAAATGGGCAAAACAGAACAGCATTAGATAGTGTGGACTAAAACCCAATGTGCATTTCTAATACATTTTTTTCAGTAGAAATAAAAGGAAAGTGAAATGAAAGAAAGCAAGGGGATTCTTACACAATGCGGAGCCACCCTGTTACACAGAAATGAAGGGCGTATATTAGACAGTTTCCAGCCTATAAGGAGGGGAGAGGAGAACAAAAGTCTGGTAATTAGAGAGTGTAGTAGGAAGAGAGCCTGAGATACAAGCTCTTGTATTATGTATTAGAGGCCTGGTATGACGCAGGACCTGCTTGCAGAATTTGGCAAGAACAGGGCTGATAATGCAGAAATACACATTTTTAAGAAGTGCTAAGCACAAAGTACTTACGCAAACACATTCTGATATTAAGTGGTACCAGAACGTTCCGATATTAAGGATGGTACAAAAACTTTCCCCAAGGGTAACAGGAACACACTGACCCCTCCTAAAAGATAAGGGCAGGGCGACAGTACATAATAGAGATGTTTTGATTGAACTAACATTTCAAGGTGATGGGGTAATAACTCGCCACATCAGGGGGCAGTAACTAACTATGTCAGAGGCAGTACTAACTCGTAAATGTATCTCAGAGGGAGTATCTTTGTCCAGCTGAGGGGGGAATGGAAAGTTCCACCATTTACTGAGCTGCGTCCATTGTTATGGGCATACATCCTCATAGAGTTGTCAGGTGCTATTACCATGCTTTGTCAACAATAAACCTGGCCTGGCACCTTCGTACATTAACAGATCTTGTGGTAGTTGGGCGGTTCACTCAAGGTCTGCTGTGCCGGCTGTCTGTGCAAAGCTGGGGCAGCACACAGGGAAAACACACACACGCAGCCGAACATCTAACCATAGAGTGTACGTTGTTATTTTCAGAGAAGCCTCTCCAGATGGTGCTCCCTTGCTGGCCCTCTTCTTCTCCACCTCTGTTGGGTGCTTCCAAAACCCTTCTCCTTTCAGGTCACCTCCAATCTCCCCTCTCTCTCCACAACTTAAGGTGTTTTCTAGCTCTTCTGTTCTAGGCATGCTCACTCTTCATTCCTGCCAGGCTTTTACTTGATCCTTTTGCCCCACCCCCAGACTCCTCCCTTTGGAATCCTCCTCTCTTTGGAATCCTTATACTCTGCTCTCTAACATACTTTCCTGATCCTTTTGTAGCCCCTCCCTCCGTCTTCCACTAGATTTTTAGTGGGCCCACTACTCTCTTTTGCAACATTTCTTCAGATCTTGAATGTCTCTCTCTCTCTCTCCTTCCACAGAAGTCCACATTTTCCTCCAGTCTCTCCACACGCATCCCTTGCCAATTCTCCATTTCTCCTAACATCCCTGCTCACGCCATCCTCATTCCTCTCAGTCTTAGCTCAGTCTTTCAGCATCCATTGTGGCTGTCGTTGTCTCTTTCCATTATCTCTGAGTTATTTCATGACTCTTCTCATCTCATTCCTATACCTCTCGTTCATAAGTTCTTCCATTAGCCATCCTCCATCTGGGTTCATTCTTGGCCTTCTCTCTGTGTTCTTCCACTGGCATGGGTCAAAGCATTGGAGAAACAGCCCCCTTTTGAGACCCAGGTAGAAGCAGGTAATTGCTTCTAAGTTGTAGCTGTAAATGTTCTATCAATGAATAGAAACGGTTAACATTTTGTGGCAGCACCTCTGCGTTTACTGTGGCCATATAGTAATGTTTCTGAATCAATAATTACAATGTTGGGTTTGTTATACCAATTTTTTTTACTATGTTAGCAAACAGTAATATAATATAATCCTAGGTTGAAAAGAACTATTCATTTACTTTTTTTTTTTACCAGATACAGAATTCTCTCTGTAAAAAAGAAAGTTTGATGGTGTCACGCTGGTCAGCCATATTTTCTATTATGAAATAATACTACCTTAATTTTTTATTGAGTGCTTTTCAGTCAGAAGAATTATCTAACTCTTTAGAAACTTTCTGTATACAGGAATCAATTTGCATCCTAGTATAATGCAGAGCATTGGTAGAGTGGAACTAAGCAGCTGTTTTAACATTATAATAGCATATATCAAAAATATTGTATCTAATTGCAACTGTTGGACAAATATACTGTAAGTACTGCCAGCTGAGTGCAATTATCCAAATAGGAATTTAGCCATAATACAGTTTTGAAGAGGCACTGTCAGGTCAAATTTGGTTCAACACTTAGATTTTTTAAGATAAGTTTTTACAAAAACTAAAATCAATAGATTGTTCCCATTTCTTTAATAGAGCAGGAATGAGTCATTTTGTAAACAACGATAACCCTCACCCTACGTTATTTACAGCCCAATCATTGCAGCTTTGTGCTGGCAAAGTAGACAGAACATGATGTTGATTACGGTATAGGCGGTCCCCAAAAACTAGCTTGTTTTCATTGTTCAAGCTGAGAGACATGCTTACAGTGAATAATACAAACAGTGAAATGTACATATGATTTTTAAAATTTTGCTATTTTTAATTTTCAGTAGTGTTATCTGTAATGTAGATTGGAAACTGTGAAAGTTTTTTTTTTTCAATATGGTTTTTAATTTGACAGTGTGAAAATTGGGAAGAGATATTTAGAGACAAATTTCCAAATGACTCTCATCCTGGCTTCCATTTGTGTGCACGCAGCTTTATTCACGAAAACATTTGCACACATGTATTTGAGCATTGGCAGCTGTTGGTACAAAGTACGATTTTTTTACAGTGAGATATATTTTAATTATTTTATTTGTGAGTGGAGAAAAATTTATACTTAGCATAGTTTCTTATCTTTCTAGATAGCATAATTGGTTTGAGAAAGTACCAAACATTATGTTAGATCATTTAAAGTGCATTTTAAGTGCTTTGTGCATATAATGACTCATTACCTACAAAGCATATATTAATATATACCAAAATATTCACAAAAATGAATCCATATTTAAGATCTGAGTTTTCTTAGAATCATAGAATCATAGAATATCAGAGTTGGAAGGGACCTCAGGATATCATCTAGTCCAACCCCCTGCTCAAAGCAGGACCAATCCCCAACTAAATCTTCTTCATTTCCTTTCACTCTTCCCAGAGCCTTCCAGATGGAGTTGACTGGACATTGCATCATGAAAGATTTGTCACATTCTAATTATGTATGGGTGTGAGCTGCCAAGTTCAAATCTGATCCTAGCGTGAATGTTTCCAAAATTCAAGGCCTTTGGAAATGGTAGCAAGGCTCAGCCCATTGTCATAGATTGTAACCGACTGTTGGGCAAGTGCATGGATGGGTTATGGTAAATGCACCAAGCTACTCTTTCCCTCTTTGTGGATCCTGCTCAAAGACCAATCACAACTGCAGTCACTGAACTCAAGGAGGAGCAGAGAAGCCATAGCTTTGTCCCCTTCCTTCACAGGGGAAGCAGGCTGCACTATTCTAACGTATGCATCACACTCATTTTACCAGAACACCAGGCTGCTTAGGAAGGGATTCTATGTCTCTGAGGCACAATCCTTTAAGTAAACTCGTCACTATCCTGTGATGCAAGCAGTGGACAGCTGTCCTAGGTTGACCGAGACATAAAAACTACCTGTAGTGTCCAGACCCAGATATGGGCTGGAACTTTTCCCAAGAGTCTGGGGTTTGTAATCAGGGTTGAAGCACATCTCTGTCTAGACACTTGAGGCCCAATCCTGTTCCCGATGAAGCCTTCAGATCAGAGCCTTGTATTTTTATATGTCCATTTGTAGGACCATGGTGGCAATGCTTTATTTTTACCTTGCTACATTTTCAGCTGTTGTATTGTATAACTGCGGAATAAAACAGGGAAATAAAAATTATGGAGAAACACAGTTTTGAAATATCTGGTGTAGGGACTAAAAAGAGTGCACATTGTAACTTGAAGCATAATAATCCTGCATAAAAATTATGTGCAAAAATAAAAAAAGAAGGAAGAAATGGTATGAAATGAATTTTAGCTGCTGGCAAATCCAGGAGCTGTAAATCCACTGTACTTGGCAATATATTGTAGTACATTTTATAAAACAATGAAATCTTAGTTAATAGAGAGCTCGCTGCAGCATCTACTGTTACATCTTTGTGGGGGTGGGGGGAGAACATCAATTTTTCAGGTGGATTGCAAAGTGTGAGTTCTAATGAAGTTCTACAGCAGCATAATAACTGCCGTTCTTCCGCTTTTCATGCATTCCTTGAAATTTAAAGCAAACAATCTGAACCAAACAAATCAAAATCATGGCATGTTATCCTCAGTTATGAATCATACTTAGTTATTTGATGCCAGGAAGAATCCCAGGGGAGGATATTTATCTCTCCTGACAAAAGGGACTGTTTTCTGCCCAGCAATCCCCCACCCACCATCCCCTCACTAAAAGGGACATACTGCAAATGAGCTTTCAGAAAGTCAGTAGGAATAATTAACTTAGTTGTTTCATAATAATCTGACAAAGGACCCCTTGGAGCATTTCAACCAAACAAGATGGCAATTTTATTAACAATTGAATGTCAGATTATTTTGCTACATTCCATTTTATTTATAATTTATAAAAGTTTTCAGGTTCCCCCTCTGCCCCCTTTAGGTTCCTTCAGTGACACCTCAAGCCAAATCATTATTGTACTTACAGATTGTGACTGTCAAAACTATGCCACGCTGAAGTCAAAGTAGTGGGTGAATATGGTCCTGCGAATATGCAACAGCTGTCATCTTCCTGCTTGTTGGGAGTATGTGTCATGGAATTCTTCACTAGCATTTATACATGACTCAGGCTAGTACAAATCATCCAAAAATAATAAGATATTCGAGTGGTTAGGGAAAGACAGCTTTGTCTTGTCACTTGCAAAAAAGTGAAATCTCCAGAGCATATATAATTGTACTAGGCAAGTTTAGGATTTCTATTTCAGAGATAATCACATATTCTGTAGAACTGTGTTGTCATTTTTAGAAATACTGTGCATTGTGCACAAAAAAGTGCATTTAAAATTTTTTTTGCAACTATTAGAACCTCAGCTGACTAGCTCTTTCTAAAAGAAGTTGGTGGAACTGAAGAAAAATAAGCAGCCACTCATATAACTTCAGTGGAACCTGAAGTAAATGGACACTGTATATTTAATTTATTAAATGCAACATTTCTTTACAGATTAGCTCAAGGGCATATGTAGTTAATGTGCATATTTGAAGTTATATCTTGACTATGGACTAAAATGTGCTTTTAGCTCATTTGTAGTCATGGATACAAAAAAAAGACCGTTTTTATGTAACAATGCAGTTTCAGACATAAGAATTTTGCTCTTTGTAATAAATAACCATGATATTACTTCAGGAATAAAACTTCCTAGGAATTCCCCAGATCATGAAACCATGCCCTGTAGTTTAATTGCCAAGAAAACAAATTTACTGTGCTTAAAACGTGCTCACTTTAATCTAACCTTGTGTATTTCTCATAGACAGAGGTTCATATCATAGTTTTGTCTGTATGTAAAAAATTTAGATGTGTTGTCAAAAACATCTCAGAAATATATGCTAGCTCTTAGAGCTGTAGTCTAGCTGTATGTTTCACCTCAAATATTTATTAAATATTACTATTTAATACTAAATCAAATCATTGAGCCCTTACTCAGGGCCAGACTGTTCCCTCTAAGGCTAATGGGAAGGGAGCAGGAAAGGAGGTAACTCAGCAATATTCTCCCCTTGTGGCTCCAAATTCCTTCCTGCAAAAATTAGGGTTTGTCACACCGCAGAAAGAGCAAGGTTCTAGACTTCATATTCTGCTGCTCTCATGGATCCACAAGAGGCACAGGGCCATCTTCATAGAGGCTCTGGGCATGTCCATTGGTACTGAGCCTTCCCCAGCTCCCTGGAAGCATGGCCAGAGCTTTCTCTAGCTGAGAGACCCTGAATCCTTGCTTACAAAAGGGGTTCTCAGCACAAAGGGGGCTTAGTAAGAACTTAGTGAACATTCCCATAGAATCCCAGCAGGTTGCCAGGAAGGATGATACTCCATGGACCTCCCCACCCTGACTTTCAGCGAGCCTGCTGCAGGCTCCCACAAAGAAGAGATGCTGCTGTAGGGGAGACTGACTCCCTCTCTCTCTCAGTACTTCCCTGAGGCCAGGGCTAATCAGCGTCTGTCCCAGAATATGTATCCATTTTCATTTCTCAAAATCCTACTAAAGTCAATGAGTATTTTTCTGAGAAAGAGCTGAGTGAGGACCTCAGGACTGGGTCCTGTAACAGTATTTTGTATTTTGGTCCTAATCCAAGAATCTTTTGCAGCCACTGGGCTTTGGATCAGGGCCCCAGAAAGGAAAGATGTTTATTTGGTTTAAAGAACTGACCAGGGACTCAAGAGATCTGGGGTCAATTCCTGACTCTTCCATAGTCTTCCTGTGTGAACTTGGGCTCTCAGTTCCCCATTGGTAAAATGAGGCTAGTAATACCTCTCCATCTCCCAGGGATGTAGTGATGATACATTTATTAATTATCAGAGGGGTAGCCGTGTTAGTCTGGTTCTGTAGAAGCAGCAAAGAATCCTGTGGCACCTTATAGACTAACAGAAGTTTTGCAGCATGAGCTTTCGTGGGTGAATACCCACTTCTTCGGATGCAAGCTTGCATCCGAAGAAGTGGGTATTCACCCACGAAAGCTCATGCTGCAAAACTTCTGTTAGTCTATAAGGTGCCACAGGATTCTTTGCTGCTTCTACATTTATTAATATTCAGTGATAACATATCTGCCGAATGGGTATCCCTGTGGGACACAATCTATAACAGCTTTGTGGATTGTGTTGGGTATATGAAATGCTGTCATGCAGGCTGGTTCAATTATAATGGCTCTGAAATACTGAATCTCCTTGATGTCAAGTGATAAGTGAATGCTGCACTCTTAGCTGACCTGCACTCTGGGTCAAAAAAGGCCATATATAGGGCAGCTTGCAGAACGCTCTAACACAGACTCTAGCAAATGCAAAATATGTGGTTTGACTGTAGAGCAGAGGAACTACAGGCCGTTGCTGATAATCATGACTTGAAAGGTTTCTCTGAGGTGGTCAAAGCTGTGTATGGGTCCACTCAATCTGCCTTAGCACCACTAACAAATGCTGATGATGAATCTCTCATCACAGATCGTATTGCCATCCACCAATGGTGGTGTGAACATTTTAGCGAACTACTTAATCATTCATCTACTGTTTTTGAGGAATCGCTGGATAGTGTCCATAAACTGCCTACATCTACTGCACTTGCCTATCCACCCACACAAGCTGAGGTGTTGATAGCTGTTCAAGTAATGAAAAATAATAAATCCCTTGTCCCAATGCCATTCCAGCTGCGGTTTTCAAACATGGAGGAAATTGTCTCAATTGACGAGCTCTTTGAATTTTTTTACATGAAGTTATACTGTCACAACTGAAAGATGCCAACATTGTCACTATTTATTAGTGTAAAGGCTCAAAGAGTGACTATGGTAACTACCATGGTACCTTTTTGCTCTCCATGGCTGGCAAGATTCTTGCACAGATCCTCTTGAACTGATTTGTGACCCAAATAATCGACAATGTTCTATCTGAGTCACAGTGTGGCTTTCATGCTCAGCAAGCATGATTTTCATCATTTGACAATTGCAGGAAAAATGGTGTGAATAGCACCAACATCTTGTTTCTCAATCTAACTAAGGCATTTGATATGGTCAGCTGCACTGCCCTCTGGAAATTGCTGAGTAAATTTGGATGTCCAGACAAATTTATTACCATCATTCAGCAATTCCTTGAAGGCATGGCTGGAAGAGCTAGTGCAAACATATCTATTTCCAATCATGAATGGAGTGAAGAAAGGATGTGTCCTCGCTGCTAGCCATTTTGGTCTTTTCTTTGCTGCAGTGCTAGAGGAAGCCCTTTGTGATGTTTCAGATGGTGTCCTTATACACTTCTGCACTGGTAGGCTCTTCAGTCTTTCCCATCTACATGCAAACACAAAGATGATAGGAACATTGATCCAGGAACTACTCTATGCCAATGATTGTGCCTTGATGGTGCACTCTGTATCTTGCACACTGCTTTGCTGCGGCGCCTCATAACTCTGGCCCCACCATCAGCTGAATGAAAACTGAGGTTATATACCAGCCAGCTCTTCAACAACCTTACCAAGACCTGTCAATAAGAATGGAAGGTACCATGCTCTACGCTGTCACCTTACCTATTTCAACAGCATGTTGAACAATGAAGCAACAATTGACCATGAATTAAGAAAGCCAGTGCCACATATGGTCGCTTCTATCACTTAATCTGGAAGCAACATGGAATCTGTATCCAGACTAAAAACAAAGTATATGATGTCCTCATGACATTGCTCTACTGGTGTGAAACATGGACCTACTTTTAATGACACATTAAAAAGCTTGAGAGGTTCTATTTGCAACACCTACAATGATTGCTGGGCATCAAATGGCAGGACCAGGTTTCCAACACTGAAGTCCTGGTGAAAGCTGGTTTGATCAGCATCGAGGCTCATTTGGTCTGTGCCCAGTTGAGATGGACTAGCCATGTAATTCAAATGCCTGAGACCCATCTATAAAAATAAGTCTGATATTCTGAATTAAGCTCTGGCCATTGTAAGCATGGAGGTCAGATTAAATACTTCAAATACACCCCGAAAGAAAGTCTGTGCAAGATGAACATTTCCTATTCAGCCTTTGAGCAACTGTCGATTGATCATATTGTGTGGCACCACACCATAAGGGTGGGTATCCACAACTTTGAGAAAAATCATGTGGAGCAGCAGGAAGCACAGCGCCAGCCACAGAAACAATGTGCAGGTCAATCAACACAACTAGGAAATGGCTCCATGGTCAGTGGAGTAATGTTGTTCTTCCTGAATTGGTCTATGGAGTCATGCAAAAACCCATTTGTACAAAACTATGATGGTCAACATTGCCCTCGAAATTGAGGTGACCATCATCATCATCATCATTGATAATGTTTGTTAATGTCATTGAGGTATTCAAAATCTATGGTACTGGGAGATATATCATTACTTAGGTAGACAGAAGGACTACATAGCACCTTTCATTTGAGATTAATTTTTGGAGAGATTAGATCACAGCAGTAATTTAGTAATCATAATTTTATAGTTGCTATGGCTGCTGACATAGCAACATTGCACTTAATTAAAGTATTAGATTAACACTCTCACCACTCACCATTACTTTTCATTATGTCTCTGGAATCACTAGCAGCTAATGTACGGATGGATACAAAAATCCAGGGAATAGAAGTCAATGGCCCATCCTTAACATGATGGCTTCTTGATAGAGCAAGTAATAGCCAAACTGGCTGCAGCACTTGCATGCACAGTAATAAGCTCTTCATGTACAAGAACAGCAGCCATCTATAACTATGGATTACAAAAGCATTGTGATATTTTTAGCAGTGGGACTTGTTTGTATTGTGTCCCTGAGCCCTCCCTCCATACACCTTTAACACATGCATGCACTCATTCACTGTCTCCTTTTTGTAATAGGTTACGTTTTTGTGTTTTGTGGGGTTTTTTTTAACTTGTGATACACCAATTTAATATTGGTATGTGACTTAACAAACTGTTATTTATATATTACTATACATGTCTATAAGTGCCTATCCTCATACGCTGTGGACATTATCCTGAAATCAATTGAATTTTAGTTGTTTTTTAAAATCTCTATATACATTTAAAAATTTTTTAAATTAAGCACACTGATAACTATGCTAGAGAGCATTTTCGGTGCAATTCGTGGGTGAAAGTCAAACAACATCAGCTGAGAAAGAGGACTTGGTAAAGGACAGTTCAGAGGCCAGTCAGAGTCACTATGGTCCAACACATTCTGTGATACCAACACAGAATAGTACCATACTCCACATGTAGATTCATTGAAATCAACTCCTCTTGGAGTGAGGCATTGCTCACTATAAGAGTATCAGAGTTGGGTCCTAGTTGGATCCTTTTATTTTTGTCGATAGAGGGTATGAGACATCCAGGAACCATGATTAAAAGGAACTTCAGGAGTCAGAAACTAGAAGATTCTGGCCATAAGCAGGGTAAGAGGGACTGAGTCCCTATAAAGCAATTAACTTTAAAGCTGATACAAAGGGCCCATCCGACTGGTTTTCTTTAAATAAAAATCTTCTCTGGAACATACTGATCTTTTGGCAACAACTTGTCCAACTGACAAAACGTACTTTTTTTTATCAGTTACTCATCTCTTTTCCTTTTTTTTTTCTCTCTGAGTTTTTTTTAAGAAGTTGGTAGGAAAATATCTGGAAATGAGAAACTAAAACTCTTTTGTTTTTACTTTGTAGTGAATTTTGACCACTTCCAGATACTCCGAGCAATCGGGAAGGGAAGCTTTGGCAAGGTAAGTTAGAAGTTGAATTTATTCATGAGCTCAGTGCGGTGCCTTGTAACTAAAAACAAATTATCCACAAACTATTTATTGTAGCAAGAATAATAATCCTGAAAGTGATTTTTTTCTTGTATGATGGATGGTAAGTAGAGGTGGGCAAAGTTTTAGTCAAGAAAATATTTCATTGGCATTGGCACATCTGTAAATTTGCAGCATTTTTGAGATGCTAAGTTTCAAATTTCACACAATTCATTTTTAACTACTAGAATAACTGAAAATGTCATGGCAAAACTAGGTATTATATTTTTTGTTTTCAAGCTGGGTTTGTTGGTTGTGATTGGTCATTATAATCTAGGTATACTTGGTCCTGCCTCAGTGCAGGAGGATGGAGTAGATGACTTCTCAAGGTACCTTCCAGCCCTACATTTCTATGATAAGTCCTGTGGTACGAGATCTGGTTTCTTAATTGGGTGAGCTGACATCATGTGATCAGGAGGGTTCTCAGAAGCCATTTGGTCTCCCTTTCTCTGAAAAACTAGTTCTAGTTAAGGGGGCTGTTTGTTTATTTTTTTGAGAAATAATAAATATGTGTGGGGTATGTTTAAAAATCAGAACAGCACTAATATTTGATGCTTGCTTTCTTTCCTAATTTATATATCTTTGTCATCAAGATAGATGAAAAAGATATATACATTAATTATAAAATATTGTGTGTGTGTGTGTGTTCATTCTTTCCTGAACAATTATTACATTTCTGGTGTTGCCTGAATTACATTGACATGAGTTTCGGCCACTATGCTTTTGTCTTTGATATTTAAGTTCTGCACAGTTTATTTTTCACCACATCTATGAAGTACACCATGTGTGTGTCTTTGCATTAAGGGCATCCACCCTCTAACTTTGGGCTGACAGAAGCTTGTTGCAGTGCCACTGTTTCATATTTTTTCTGCTGCCTACATCACATTTAGTTTACCGTGTTCTAAGGGCAACTGCCCTCTGAAATCTCTGATCAACTGAGGCATCTGCGAACAATTAAGAGAAAAAGTAGCAGTAATAGCAGTGGTTTTAACACATTGGAAAAATTGCCAAATATGACTACCACAGCACCACTACCTGACAGTTTGCAAGTCTGAAGCTTTATGCCAAAGGTGAATTTCACAAGCTGGTGTCTTGTGGGTGAGGGCAGGGAAATGGGTCCTTGAAGTTTTGCAAAATATGAAATGTTAAAGTTGTTGCAAAGCACATAACGGATGAGCAAAGAATGCTGCAACACAGTTTTCACCAACTTCACCTTCTCCTAGTAATAACCTAGGAAACAATCAGAGTACTGTCAAGGAAGCTGTTATTTTTTTCTTTTTGTTTTTATGCATCAAATACTGAGGGCCAGATTCTGACTGTCTCATTTTGGGTAGCACTTTACTCCATGAATATCTCCATTGAACTCAGTGGGACTATTTGGAATAGAATTAAGTTCTATTCATTGTGAATAAAGGGATCAGAATATGGCCCTTAAGATGAAACCTGCTGGGCAATCAGTGTTGTTCTCCCATTATTTGTACCCACCTATTACCATGGTATCTGCGCTCTGTAATATAGGGCAGGTACTATATGTGGATAACCAGAACTATAATGCTCAATGTGCACTAAGCTCTACCCTCCTTGCTAAGCTTCAGTAATGTGGTTGGGTGTTAGGGAACTCTACAGAAGCAAAGCTGGGAGGAATTCTCTCCCTGAAGCCCTGTGGGTCTCATTTTGCCAATATGACCATGTTTTCATACAGTTTTTTAAAACTGTACTTTAAAATAGTTAAAAACTACAGAGTGACAAGACAAAGGAAGCAATTGGGAATGAAAAAGAACAACCCTTGTCTTGATGAGACATGACATAACTTGCATAAAATTACAGAAGTTATATCGACCCAACAAAACAAAACAGCCACTATTTTAATGTCTCCCAACAAAAATATTATCTTGTATTTCCTCTGTGGATACACAGCAACAGGCCATTGACCAACACTGAGAGCTATCAAATCCATGATTCTGTCACACTTAGGCCTTGGCTACACTTGCTGCGCGGGTCGACGCGGTGAGTTCGACTTCTCGGAGTTCGAACTATCGCGTCTAATCTAGATGCGATAGTTCGAACTCCCTGCGCGCTCCGGTCGACTCCGGAACTCCACCACTGCAAACGGCGGTGGCGGAGTCGACCTTGGAGCCGCGGACTTCGATTCCGCGGCGTCTGGACGGGTAAGTAGTTCGAACTAGGGTACCTCGAGTTCAGCTACGCTATTCGCGTAGCTGAACTTGCGTACCCTAGTTCGACCCCCGCCCTTAGTGTAGACCAGGCCTAAGGACCGGATCCACTCACATGGACTCCTGCTGGATTCATTGTGAGTCTACCTGGGATGGGGGTTAGTAGTGATGTATCATCATAGTGAACTACTATGTAAGTCAGAGAGGAGGTTGTTATAAAATGAAAACAGCCATGTTTTCAGTCGTAGGTTAAAAAATAATTAATGTCTCAAGCAGAGAAGAATAAACGTGAAGAAATAAAATGTCATGTTTCTAAGATGGTGTTACAAACATTGGAGAATGAATAAAAAACTGTAAAGGGAAGAACCTCTGCTGGCATAAGTTGTCATAACTCCTTTGAAGTCAATGGAGCTATGTCAATTTACACCAGTTGAGGATCTGTCCCTAGATTTGTACAAACATTAAGGGAAAGTCCTCTGAAATTTTCAGTGGTTAGGCAGCTGAAGTGCTGTGTCTGCTGCTTATGATGTTGATCATACCTGACTTACTGTTACATTGTGTTTCCTGCAGTCTGCCTGTTGCATCCTCCTGTTGTATCCACCTATTGTCGCTTGTCTTATTTTGTAAACTTTTCAGGGAAGGGACCATCTTTTTGTTACAGTGTTCAGCACAGCAGGGCTGGGACCTTTAGGTGATTCTTCAATACAAATAAAGAACTAATAATAAATTAAACAAAGTTTTATGTAAAGTATGTCTTGCTCTCACATACAGTGGGAAAATTAGTGTCCAGAAGGTTAAGAGTGCTTATTAATGTTACAACCAAGGCATTTTAATCCTGTTAATTAGCTTCCATTTCTCAATCTTGAAAAAATATTACTTTATTATGGTTGTTTAAGCTTTTGGGTGATTATAGCTGATATTTAATTATGGTCTTTGAGAATATATGAAGTTACTTTGTGTTAAATAAAATAGATCTTAAAATATTTTTAAAATCTCCCCTGTCAAACTTAACCTGATACACTTAATTTTCTTAATTATTTAAGGATATATAAAGTGAAAAAAGCCTGTTATTAACTATATAAACCTGTGCCAGAGAAGCTGAAGCATGAATGTTTTATTGTTGTATCTATAACCCTCCTTCACTATTTAATTACTATAGACATATTGACAATAGAATTTCCATCAAGGCAAAATGACTGAGATAAAGAGATTTATTTTTTTTAGTGTGACAGGAGAGGCCTACAATTTACTTTGGTCATAAAGGTCTGAATTTCTTGAACAACATCCTGTAATTTTAAAATGTGTTTGGGGTGCATTGCTAACTAGATAGATTTAATATTTAGATTTCACTTAGTATGTGAATTAGTAACAAGTGCAAAATTTAGCAATATAGCCCCACAATTTGTTACCAAAGATCAGAGATATGAAGGTGCTGAAATATTTATACATGCTTTGACCATAAAAGGCATTATAAATGTCCTCTGATGACTGTCGTTATCTTGCGTAGAGAACTAGGCAGAACAAAATGTCTGCCTTGCAGCCTATAACATGCACAGTGATTTAGATCCGTAGGCTCTGGCAGTGTCTTCAGTTCTGCCCCTAAAGAGCACATCAAGTAATGTTGCTAACAGATATTTTTCCTTGTAGAGCAATTTACTAATTCTAGAGACTATGAACAGCATAACATCAGTACCTGCTGCTAAATGATGCATTGTGTCCTTATCTTTCAAATTTAGTTTGCTTTTGTGAAAGCAGTATATATAGCCCATGATGGGCAATGGAAGTATTCCCCTGATGGAAAAGCACCAAAGGGCTGATGTAATTGGCCCTACTCTGCCCCATCTAGTAGGCCCCAGCATAGCAGTCTTGCCAGGGCCAGGTACAGTAAGACTGCAGTTCATGCTGGCCTTAATGTCCACAGAATGTGACATAGAAACATCCTGATCACATATACCCTTTTCTGTAGCCATCCTCTGCTTTATTTAGATTGGAAGCTCTTTGGGGCAGAGGCTGTCTTTTTTTGTTCTGTTTGTTCGTTCAGCACTTAGCACAGTGAGGTCCTGGTCCATGACTGGGGCTCCTAGATGCTATGGTAATACAATATAATAATAATTATAACAACAACAAGCTGGTAACAGGGAGGAAGTGTGGCACACAAACACCTATTATTACTGTATACCATTGCAGGTGCACTTCTGTACTGGGATGACTCTCCTGGAGCCAGGTTTACCGCCACATGACATTAGCAGTTTGCTGCAAGCAGCCATGCTACACCCAATAATCTGGCTCAGTGTTGTTTACCAGATAGTGTTACTAAAACTATCTTTAAGAACTACACAGGCAGGAATTTTCACAGCTAGGTGACACTGGATTTTCACTTTCAGGTCATGACACAAATTTTAGCCATGGTTTGAATCTCAGATGTGAAGCCATGCTTCATTGTGTGGTTGCATTCCTTAGAGAGTTTTTCAGGCTACACAGTGATATGTGCCCTTGTATCTGAAATGAGAATGGAGCTGTTTCTCTCCATTCAGTGCTTTTTTTGTTGGCAATGTGTTCTGGGCAGGGAGCACCCAGACTTTGCCAGCAAAGGGTTGCATTGAAAACTTGTCTAGAGCCTGAGGGCTGCACCTTTAGTAATTTGCATTAAATGGAGCAGATCATTTTTGGATATGAAGGTGTGATCCATGGAGATTATGAGTTCCAACATACAACATGACCTTCAGAGGCTAGAGGCCAAATTCTGATCTCAGCTATTCCAGTGGAAACCTGTATCACTCCTCTCACTACAGTGTAGTTAACTCCATAATTACGCTGGTGTAACTGAGATCAAAGTCTGGCCCTACAAGTACCAACACACAGTGGTCTGTCTTGATCCAAGCATCTTTGCACTTGTATCAAGAGAGAGCACCATGTTGAATGATGGCTGTGAGGTGCTTTGTAGAACTCTAGAGGTCTCACTTACCCAATAGGGCCATGCTTTGGCTAGACCAGCTCTGAGCAGCTAATAGAATGAATGCATTTGTTTATTGAGTTGGTTGTAAATATTCTGGGTACTGTCAAAAATGAAGGAGCCAGGCTGCAGTTCAGAGGCTTCAAAAGGCTATTATTCAGTTCAAGAAAACTGAAGAAAAGGTTTGGGATCTTGTAGCAATGAGTGGGTAAAATACAATTAGACATCAGTTCTCTGAGCAGCAGTGAAAAGAGGATGTACTAAATAATATATGTTGGAAATGCAGCTATAATACTCTTCGCCAAGAAACCAGGCGATGCAGGAAGGAAGAGTGTTATCTATTTCGAAAACATAATCAGGTCACAGCTCATAGTTTTTTAAAAGTATTTTTGATAAGAATGCATCTAGTCCTGGACATTAATTAGTGGATTTAAAATTAAAAACATGATTGTTCTGCTAATCCAAAAATAATCCAAAAGATGAAAGTAAAAGCTCCAAATATCTTGGAATGTTAGGATATAATCTATTTGTGAGTCATAGAATGGGCTTTGGCTTAATTGTATGACTTCTGTTTCCAGTAGGACTGTGTAACCTTTCAATTCAACATCCCAAAATGTGGGACAGTGAAACAAAATCTGCGGGGACAGGCAGCAGTATGTGCCAGCATTGGTTCCCACCAGCAAAGTGTGGGCCAGTCTGTTATTAGTAAAAGTTGATTTTTACTGAATAGAGAAGTTAAAGGAACTAATGAAAAATGTTAAGAAGTACTGTGTATTCAAGGTACTTATTAATGCAGTCAAGGCAGAAAATAGGGGAGGGAAAAACACTCAAGCTACAAAATTACATAACAGTCATTTTAAAGTGGAGGGGTGGGTCAGTGTCACAGAGAGAAAAGAAACTTGGGGAGGGGGCCAATCTGTTATTTCAAGGTCAGTTTCCTATCCTCTGATTTGCAATCACCTTATGTGAGAACTAACATGAATTCTTAACCCAAGTGATACATACATACATACAGGAGCAGTGTGGGAAAAAAGGGAGAAGATTTAGTTAATTTTTGGTGGGAGGAAGAAAAAGGCTTAATTTAAAATAATTAAAGAGTTTATGGGTGACGTGGAGTGGAAAAAGACTTGGGGATACTGGGAAGCATGAATCTTCCATCTGTTTTGGGCCAGGAAGCCATCAGTGCAACATTAACATTTTATACTGTGTATTTCCTTATTACATACATGCTTTGTCATGCACCAGGCTTGCATGACCACATACTCGCTACATACTTCCATGTACATTGTAATTGCCCTAGTGGGAGATGGGGGGGGGGGGAGAAAGAATCATGTCTAGCTCTTAGGCACAGTTCGCATGAGGAGACCTCACCCTCTGTTCTGAATCTAGCCTCCTCCAAAGAAACAGAGTTTGATTCTGACATGCAGTGACACTAAGCATTGTAAAAGTAATTAATCAAACTTAAAATGTAACAAAATAAAATAAAAATGTTATCCCCAGGCAACACCACTTTGACTTTTGTGGAGCGACTCATAGGAGCTTCCTTTTTTAGCTTTCCTTGTTGAATGGAAAAATAAGTCAAACCTAAAGTAGCATATCAGTCATCAGAGTTTTATATGTATTTTTAACAACATGCTGTGTTGATTCATATGTCATCTTTCTTAATAATTATTTCAATATGCTGAATTGCCCAAGGTACAGAGCAAAGCTATTTTACATGAAAATATCTTTCAGTACTAATATGTATTTATGTACCTTGCAGAACTACCCACCCCCTAGATCTGATATTTAAAAAGTGATATCATTATACTTATTTTTCTTTAACTATGTCTGTATTTTATGCAATGCACGTGCTAATATGTGAATTGTGCTTCAGTTCATGTTGCATCATTTGAGGCAGGGTTGTCTAGTGATAGGACCTTGAGCTGGGCATCTGATGACCAGTGCTCTATTTCCAGTTCTGTCACTAACCTGTGCAACTTTGGGCAAGTCACTTCACCCCTCGGTGCCTCTGCTTCTCCTCTCAGCCTTTGTCTCTTTCTCTGGAGACTGTGAGCTCTTCAGTGCAAGGGCTGTTTGTACTGGGCGAAGCACAAGGGGGCCCAAAGATGTCCCTTCTTTTGAAGAGTGGAGGACCTAAGTCAAATGTGTTCATTCTCGTCACCTTTGTGATATTTGTTGAGGATGAGATTAGTTGTACTATGGTACTATGAGTCGATCTGTGATCATGAATAAGGTCATATTTACTGAAATCAGCATATTTAAATTTACAGTGTGTCTTGCCATAGATTTTTAAATAACAAAAATAGCCTAAATTACATTCTTTTAAAATATGCATAATATATTTTATGTAGCAGATGTATACCAAATCGATTTCTTTCTCACAGACGCTCCTCTGAGCAGATTGGCATTCAGACACCACATTCAGAGTAAGCAGATACACTGGTACCAATGAAAGGATTGTTAGAATTGAATATGAGAGAGTGACCCCCTGTGGGAATGGGAAACTACTACTATCTGTATTACATGCCATAACCCCTAGCATAACCATTAGTGGAATCCAACTAAAACAAGTTGACAATTTTACCTATCTCGGCAGCAACATCTCCAATGATGGATCTCGTGACAAAGAGATCACAAACAGGATACAGAAAGCTTCTCAGTCACAGAAAGCTACACAGAAAAGTCCTGAAATCCCACAACATAACCCTCTCAACAAAAACAAACTTTACAATGCTTTTGTGCTCACATCTCTCAGTGAGACCGAGACACCATACAAATGGCATATCAAACAGCTAGTGGCCTTCCATATGCGGACTCTGTGCACCATTATTGGGATCTGCTGGCAAGACAAAATTACCAACCTGGAAGTTCTCCAAAAGTCAAATGCCACAAGCATCGAGGCCATGCTGCTGAAAACCGAACTACGCTGGGTTGCACACATCATTAGGATGTCTGAACATTGACGCCCCAGAAAAACTTTATACGGAGAATTGGCACAAGGACACTGGAATTAAAGCTGCCCCAGAAAGCACTATAAGGACACATCAAGAGTAGCACACACTTTGGTACAATAAAACTGGATGGTCTTGAGAAGGCTGCATCAAATAGATCAGCCTGGCAACATACAACACTTAGAACTTTCCAAGCCTTTGAAGAGGACAGAAATAATCGACTGTTAGCTGCAAAGGAAAAGTGTCATACCACTGCTATAGCTACCAAGACGCTCACCAATGACTTCATCTGCCAAATCTGCTCACAACCAGGCACATCATGCTTTGGACTTCAGGGTCACTTTGGAATCCATAAAAAGAGAGCATGGAAACGTCATCGTCGCACCAATGGACTACGCAAGAAATAGAATTGTGTATGATGCAACATGAGCTGTGTGGCAGCCACTGCACCTGCACTCATACTTTCTGTAGATTTGGTTGTGGGGGAGTAGTTGCAGATCCATGAGCCATGCCATTCCCTGGCTTGCCTGTGATCCAGTACCATTATCCATCCAGAGGCAGTGCCAAAAGGTTCAGAGCCTTTCTGCATAGCCTCTCCAAAACTGGAAATCTAGCTACTCCCCAGATTATGTCCACCTGGGAAGTGGTGAGTTTCCTAAGGGTTCAAGGCTAGATTTGTAAAGATATTTAGGTGCCTTGAGATGGCACCTGGTGGAATTTTCAGAAGCACCTAGGCACCCAAGTCTCATTGGGAGCTAGGTATCTGGGTGCTTTTGAAAAGCCCATTAGGTGCCCCTCTGCATCATATGGCACCTGAATACCTTTAAAAATCTGGCTCTGTTTTATATTCCCTAATACCAGACCAGTGGGGAAAAAATTACTGAAGATTAATTTATTCTTTCCTCTGCATTCCCTTTATGCAAGCTCCCTTAGCCAGTCAGAACCAGCCTATGCCTCTTCCTTTATTTTAAATGGAAAAAGAGTGGCCTAGGGCTATTGGAAATTTATCTTTTTTACTTTGAATTTACTGCTATGGAAGAAAGGAAAATGTATCAGGAGTTCCTCAACACACATTGAAGTCTCGCTCTGTCAGCTGCTGGAAGCATGATGCTAAATCACATGGAATGAGGAACAGTATTGAAATGAAATATTACAGAGAGAACAAACATATCTTTATAATAGAGGACCATTCATGGACAGTCTTCACGTGGATGTGGGCACATTTCTTTCTTTCATTCCCTGTTTTTTTAAATCTCGGTGGCTATTTCTATAATTTTTAGCCTACATTATGATACAATGGAAATTGTTGCAGTAAAAAGATTTTTATAATGGACAGGGCCCATTGAGAGGGAGTTTGAAAAAAAATCCTGCTTTTTAATGCACTAAGTTTAGCAGTTGGAGAAGTGCTATCTATGGGGAAACTGAGAGGAGTCATCCAGGATGACAAATACAAATAGATGCAATTATGTGAGAGTTGTGACAGAGAAGATAGTTACATTGCTATAAATACAGGCATGAAATTAAATTAATTAATATTTGGAGAGCAGCTTGCCCATTTCACTTAGTTTAAGTGCTGTCTTTGGGAAAAGGCATTTGGCAGACGTTTTATAACCCACACACCTCTGTGAGTTAGAGCAAACATATTTACAATTGTAGAATACCATGTACTTGAAAGCTTCCTTCACCTGTAGGCTGTTGAAACTATCTGACCCCCTTTGTCATTCTAAGAAATCAAGCACATAAGTTTCATTTTGGGATGCAGATCAAAATTTGCACCTCAGTCCCCTTCCTAGTCTTTCTAAGAGCACCCCCTCAGGAATTAGGTGTCTTTCTCTCATCTGCCGCAAGGTGGAATCTTGCAATTCTTTCACTCTTAGACTGGTATCCAAGTCCACTACCCTGTGTCAACCAACCCTTAGCACCCTGCACTCCCAGCTGCTTTCAGGCACCTGCATTTCCTCCCCTTGGGAATCTCTGACCAGTGACTGTGAACAACACATATTTTTATTTAGCAATTAGAACAAAGCATGAGAGAAAAAAAGGATTTTAAAACAACAAACAGCCTACATGAATAACCTTATGCTTTGCCACAAGCTAAGTTATATAGGCTTCTCTCTTAAGTTACAGGAACAGTACAGAACCAACCTTACATTCTTCTAATAAATCCAGATGCTCCTCTGTGTTAGTCTGTGTTCTCCCCTCTTGGTGGAAAAGAGGGTTTTAAAAAGTCTTTGCCTTCCCTTGTGGGTGTTTGGGTCCAATTACCTTATTGTTCACTAGTTTCTTTGTTTCAGGCACCAGGTGTGAAGTATCACTTTATGTCACACCCCTGAGTGACACAGTTATACCGACCTAACCCCCGGTATAGACAGTGCCATGTTGACAGGAGGGCTTCTCCCATTGACATTGCTACTGCCTCTTGGGGAGGTGGAGTTCATATGCCAACGGGAGAAGCCCTCCTGGCTGCATAGGTAGCATCTTCACTAAGCACTACAGAGGCACAGCTGTGCCGCTGCAGTGCCCTAAATGTAGCCAAGCCCTGAGACTGGATTTTTCCCAGTGAGTTGGAGCATCCAACAGGGCCTATCCTGGAGAATGCCTCCAAGATGGCTGCTCCACTGGTCCGGCAGTTAGACCCATTCAGTCTCAGTGGGTTGTAATCGCTGGCCTTATGGCTGTGTCTCCCTTGAAACTGTCTGATCCTCTTTGTCATTCTAAGAAGTCAAGCATATAAATTGCATTTTGAGATGCAGATCAAAATATTTAATTAATACAGACACTTATGGTCACACAGACATTTATGGTCATATATCACAAAAGTATTTTCTATACTTTTTATAAAGTAATTTTGACTAAGTTCACTGAAATGCTTAATAAATAGAAACAATATTGACTACAAACAGGTCAGGGACTTAATACAGAGATGGTATTAATATTCTCTAAAGATTTTCGGGCCTGCTTTTGCCTCATTTACACTGGTATAAAGCAGGCGTGTCTTTCATTTCATAAAATGATCCAGAATTTGCCTTGCTATCACTCATGCTGGACTTCTATAGTTCAAAACACCAAGAGCCTCATTCTGCCATCCGTACTTGAGTATAAACACTAGTGGCTTCACTGGACATTATGCCTGTTTGAGGATTGCAGGATGTAATTTAGTCATCTGTACATTAGCCTTCTTGGATCATTTCAGAGCAAACTGGGAGTTTTAAAACTAATTCACAACAATTTTGAATGTATCATTTCCTTGAGTAAGTTTTCTCACCTGCCCTAAACTGTTCCAATTACTATCAAAGGTCACACTAAAATGTCAGTATTTGCCAACAGATTCCACACAGTTACTACAATTATTTCCTGTAGAATATGGTATCTCCAACACCATTGTGTGATATAATGCCCACTTGTTAATGGCAACCACTCTAATAGTACTTTGCATTTATTGTCCAAAATGTCACAGGATTTCACTAATATTACCATCGAGAGGGTGTCATTATAGTAACCATTTCACAAACAGGAAAACCGAAGCACCGAGAGGGTAAGTGCCTTGCCCAATACCTCTCAGAGATAGTGGCATTGCTGAGAAGTGGCTGATTCACAGACTCCTATTCTAATCAGCAGAGGAAACTACCTTATTTATGATGAGCTATAGATATTGGAACAAATTCTAGTCTTAGTACCTTCACCCAGCCTTATAGATTGTAGTGGGATTCCACATATGTGCCTGTGCGTAATTTGGCCTACAGTGCATATATTTATATACTGAATGTTTGTTAGACAGACTTTTCTAACTCCTTCACAAAGCCTGATAAGAATAGGCGCTGATGTCACTTTGGAAAATTCTCCTTCTCAGAATGAAAGTTTAGTGATATTTTAAAACCGCCTATTTTATGGTTAAAACCAAGATTGGCTAAAAGAAATCCTAATGTTTTCAAAGAGCGATGGGCATTTATGAAGCTGCTGCCATGCCGCCAAGTACCATTCAATACTTGGATATCATGGTGAGGCTCTGATATTATGGTTATACACACTATAGAAAAAAAGTAGCTAGGTAGGTATATAGATAGATTAGATATTGTGGAACAGACAGAAATACATATTTTGTCTATTAAATAAAACTGTGATCTCTACTCAACAGGAAAGATACAGTTGCATCTCCTATACATGCATAGTGAACAGTTCATATTTCTCTCTGATTCATTACATGTATTTTTTAATATATGGATTTACTACGTGTACTTTTTTTTCAGTTGCATTATTATTACTACTACTACTACTACTACTGCAATAATAATAATATTGTGGTAGCATTCAGAGGCCTAAATTCTGCTAAGAACTGTGCAAATGAGACAGTCACTTCCCCGGAAAGGTCACAGACTAGGTTTATCATCATCTACACAACAGGTGAAGTGGAAATGGGAGCCAAGGTACCAATAAGAATGGATGTATTTGCGTAAAATATTACCCTGAGTGGTCACAGTAGTCACAGGTGGCTGTCAGCCAAACCAACCAGTGCAGGAAAAGGAAATGATCTTAGCTAAGGATGAGATGGTTAAAAATAGATGTGAACTTTTCCCCAGTATGTTGATAACCAAAATAAACAAACAGAAACCATCTTATTAAGCAATGCAAAGGAGAAAGAGAAAGGAACTGTGCTATTTTTTTCTACTCGCATTTGTACTGATGAAGCTAAGTTCAAATATCTAGAGTTCATTGAAGGTTCATAGAACACAGTTATCCAAGTTTATAATTAATTGTTGGCATATTCAGAATTGCTTTTACTCCAAATATATTTTCCCCCATGGGTCAATAGCTTCTTGTAGAGTGGCATTCCATTTTATCCCCTCTGCCATCCTCTCACCTCTCCTCTCCTACCCTACAGCACATTTAAAATTAGTCCTAAACAAAAGAAGAAAACACATTTTGATGTCAAAGAGTGATGTAGATGAGAATAGATGTAAAGTTATTTTAAAGGAATTGTACTTTTAGCACATCTACAATGTAGGCCTTTGTGACTTTTACAAAGTGGATTAAAGGTTCACCATACACAGATGCAAGCCATGTGAATTATTAAAACAATGAAATAATAAAGGTTAAACTACTTCTGCAAAGCAAATTATGTTAAAGATGAGCCTTCCTAAGGAGGGACACTCAGAAACCATCTTCCATTGAGCTGGCATAAAATCTACTGCAGCTACATTGAGGTCAGGATCTCTTCAGTAGTTTCATACAATATGTGAAAGTGCAAACTATGAGTTCAGAAGTTTCTGAATGCAGCAGAACCTATGTGAGGGCAAGCTGAAGGGAGTCCATTCAAGTGTCTGCATCCCTTTCATGTCCATGAGCTGTATTAAGCGGAGACTTTCTCTATCCTTGCAGTGAGTTTGAGGGACTGGTCAATCACTGAATATGTATCCACTGGAGAGACCCCCACCCCCAGTCCCATATGGGTGAGGGCACAGCAACAGTGGAGACTACTAGCATCCCAAGGCTGAAATACTGGTAATGGAATGGTGCCACTGTAGGTTCTTCAACCCAGGGGACAGAATCCCAGAGGCGCAACCCCCCACTGTCAGGGGCGGCTCTAGGGATTTTGCCGCCCCAAGCATGGCAGCCTGCCTGCTGCCCTCGCGGCGCCGGCAGAGCGCCCCCCGCGGCTTGCCACCCCAAGCACGCGCTTGGCGTGCTGGAGCCTGGAGCCGCCCCTGCCCACTGTGCCAAATTCTTTTACTAGGGTTTGACATAGAGACCAAAATTAGGACCTAAATGCAGAGTTTCACCCAGGCATAGTTACTGGTGTTACTACTTTTCTGCTTTTGCTTCACTAGAAGCTGTTAAAGGACAAAGCCCCAAAGTATGGAGCTTTCCTGTAAGTATGGAACAGATGAATGCCAAAAGAGAAGAGAATCTAAAGGAATTTCAGGCGAAACAAAGGAGTGTGGAGCTTGTCTAGCACCGACTTGCTATTGAGCGCTGTAGTTTTGAGAGGAGCTGGAGTAAAATTATAGAGCAGAAAATGCTGTTAAATTATTCACAGTGAAAAAGCTAAGAGAAGCTTCAACTAAAGAGGATCCAACTGCTCAGCAGTCAGCGGAACTGTTCCTACAAGAAAATGTTGTTTCAAAGTGTCTGAGATATCAGGTGGTCTTTAAAGGTCAGTGATTTACAGCAAGAGCTAATGATTTTCTCATTATCCAGTGCCAAATTTACATTTTTATTGGAGCGGGCCTGATTCTCGCATCCTCGCTTGCTTTGGGCTGGATTGTGGACGTCATGTCCTCAGTAGGTGTGGTGCAGAATCTCACTACTCAGTGGAGACTGTGCAGCAGGCAGGCCCTCTCTGGGGCTACACAGTCTGTGCATCTTATTCACATTGTTGAGCTTTTACTTACAGGAATAGTTCCCTAGAGTCCTCCTGTGAGAAAGGGCTCACTAATGTACTGTCTTGTTCAGAGTCATATTAAGGAACAGATATGCCAGATTTTGGCTTTTGAGTAGTCTAGTTTCATGTTCTTTATAGGCCAGGCTCTGGCACCCTTACTCTTGTAATATCTTACTCCTCATATAGAAAGCCCAGTAAAGTCCATGCAAGTCTATCCATTGACTTCAGTGGGCTTTGGATCAGGCTGACATTCCTGTTGATTTCAGTGAAGCTACGCCTGGAGTAAGTCTGCCCTGGTATTTCTGTTACTCTCTCTGCTTATCACACATATGCTCTTTGTTTACCTGCCTCCCTCCTCTACCACTTATTGATAATAGAAAATGGACACAAAAGACAAAAGCTGAGCATGGATGTAGCATGTGTGGAAAGCACACACTGTAGCTCAATTTTGTGTAGCTTGATTTGTGTAGCTAAAAAATTCACTTAAATTCTGAAAAACAACAGAATAATATGCATAAATGATTACAAGATTTGGGTGTGTCAACCTATCTCTATTAATTATTACAAAATAATCAATATGATATTTGCATTCAGTTGATTCCCCCATAATTAAGAAATGTGCCCTTTTCACAATATTATTGGCAGAGCTGGTAGGGGAAGCTCTTCTTTACTTCTCTGCTGAAACTCTGTCATTTTCCCTTGTCAAGTTGCCATTCACCATCAAAGCTCTCCAACACTGGAATAGATTTGGTGTTTTGTAGCTAGAAGAAAACCAGCCAGTATTAGTTATTAAAATGCAGATATTATAAATCCAGAAGTCAATCTAGCACACTGATCCATAATGCCCTGCACTTGCGTTGTAAGATAGTACAATGTATATTACAATAGACAACTCTTTTCTTAATAACTATTTCTTTAACCCTTGGGCAGAGCAGTGACTGTGAGTGATTTTATAGCTTTGTCCCTAATGCTGTCCTCTCTTATCTCAGCAGCCAGTCATTTGCACTGATCAAGGAGCAAAGCAGCAACATCAATGTGGTTTTTAAAACAGGCTATGCTTCCTGATGGAACAGGATGGCAGCCTTAGGGACTATGAGTCAGGATTTCCTGATAGGATGCACTAATTCAAAATGTCATAGTATTAACAATGGTACCTCGGGATGTGCTGGCTTCAGTATCCTAATACTATTTATATATCATATGTTGGTGGCATTATAAACTGTCACTAGCATGTGTAACATTATTAACTGACAGAAAAATGAAGAACAAGTATATATATTTGAATGATCCTGTGTCTTATTTTCTCCATTCTTTCCTCATCACCATCCTGTTTCTTTTTGGCCCCTGTCTTCCAGGGGCTTTGTTCATGTCAGGGAAGAAAGGTTTGGCTGCTGGCTAACTTTACAACCAATGCTCATGTTTGCCATTCAGTAATAAAACCAGCTGCTTTCTCTGGGAGCCATTTCAAAACAAGCTTTCTTTTTCTGGCAGCCTTAGAACAGCTATGAAACATGAAACATGAAATACTGCATGGAATATAAAATTGTTTTCATTTTTAAACTGTTAACATTAAATAAAAATAAAGAGAAAAGAATCTCTTTAGCCCTAGAGACATTTTGAAAACAAGTAATATATGAAATTTAAATTGTTTTGGGGGGAAGGAATGACTCATGGGGTCGGTAATGGGATAAGGAGCCTTTCACCTCTAGGTCACTGGTTCATATCTGATCTAGGTCAGTAGTGCCCAACTGTCAGTGTTAGCTGGGGACTGCTCAGTGGCCCATGTGAAATGGGTCAGTGGTCTCATTGCAGATCCTAGGAGACAGGTGTAAACTGTCACATGGTTGGCTTATTCAAAAGCCTTGTAGGCAGTCTCAGCAGAAAGCCAGAGACAGAATGAACAGGGAAACTGAATTATTTTCCTGCTCCTACAAGTGCGTCCTCCAGTATCTTGAGGGTTGAAGCACATTAGAAGGCTGAATCTGAGAAAGCCTGCATTGCTGCTGATTGTCTGTGCTTGTTCCATCTGCACTACCACTTTCCTCATGGTTGGCTTAGCATTGCTGCAGCTAGCTTAGACTGGGCACAGGTGCTTTTATCACCATGTTATCTGAGCCTTTCCCCTAGAATCCATTTCAAAACAAGACTTGAGCAGGATAAGTCAACAAAGTGGTAAAACTCCTGTGCCCTCTGTATACTCATGCTTCCACCATTGCTACCACCTATGGAGTAGCATTAGTACAATACCAGCAGTGACAGAAGCACTGAAAATTCTCAGTGGAGATGCAGCCTTGGGGCTGTCAATGTATCACATATCACCTCCCTGTCCCTAACACTAAAACTCACTTTACTAACAAGTTGTTTCTCTCCTGTTCTGTTCAGCCACTTGAGGGCTAGAGAAGTGTTATAGCAACATATCAAAATATTCCCACCAGGAGAGGACTGTAAAAGGTTGTGCGTTATTAAAAAATGGCTTTGGGAAATAGTTTTACAATTTTGACACTGATGTTTAAAAAAATCCTTCATATTCCAAAGGGTTTAGAAGCACCAGATATGGTGTTACCAGTCCCTCTCTTTAGGAACCCAAGGCTTCATCCTGCTCCTGCTTAAAGTCAATAAGAAAGCTGCCATTGGCTTCAGTGGTGCATGATCAATGTTTCTTTAGGAACTAAATATTAATCATTCTACACAGAAGTGTGCATTAGTAAGTAGAAGATTAAAGTAGACTTCAATGGAATATAGAACCAAAGAAGACCTTACTGGAAATTTAGAGTATATTCAAGGGTCCTCCTGCTTGAGGAGTGTACTAAAACTCCAGAGAGATGTGTTGTCCATGCATACCACTGCTTAAATCCTAAAAATGGGTAAGCACTGACAACAAAATGTCTTTGGGAACTCCACAAGTACCAACCAACTCCACAAGTACCAGCCTTCAGTCACCGTCTTGAATGATCAATACAGAACATTCCCTGCTGAAGGAATAGTGACATAGTTCCTGGCACCATGAAGCAGTTTGGAGAACAGTTTGGGTAATCAGAGACAGGGGCGGCTCTATGTATTTTGCTGCCCCAAGCATGGCAGTCAGGCGGCTTTCGGTGGAACGCCTGTGGGAGGTCTGCTGGTAACGTGGATTCAGCGGTTTGCCTGCGGGAGATCTGCCGGTCCCGCGCCTTCGGCGTACGCGCCACCGAATTGCTGCTGAAACCACGGGACCAGGGGACCTCCCGCAGGCATGCCGCCGAAGGCTGCCTGACTGCCGCCCTCACAGCGACCAGCAGGCCTCCCCCCGCGGCTTGCCGCCCCAGGCACGCGCTTGCTGCCTGGAGCCGCCCCGATCAGAGAGCTGGCCTACCCTGAAACTTCTGTTGTACAGCACTTGAACTTTCGGGAATCAGCCTTTTCTTTATCAAATAATGTTTGTTCCCCCCAAAACTAAGTTTCTATAGGTCTATAGTTTCCCTTTAACAACAAATTCAGTTTGTCTCTAACATAACCTAACTGCAGAACATACAATTAATAGTTTTGCAAGTTGGATGTAAATTAGGAAGATGAGTTTGACATTTTACTTGTGTAGACCTTTGGTGTTACAGAGAATTAATGCCTGGCATATACATTCCTAATATTTATACCTTGTGCCTGTGCAGAGCAAGAAAATAGAACATAGTCATTTCTATAGCAACAGGGTTATATAATCTTAGACAACTGAACTGGTTAAACAGCTCTGGCTAAATACACCACTCAGCTTATATAAATAAAGCATAAAAATAGGTCCCATACACCAATGGAGACAGGAGAGGCAGCACAGTTTAGTGGTTAGAGAAGGGGACTGAGAGTCTGGACTGTTTCTTACACACATGTAACCCTGCTGCCTACATGGGAGTTGCATGCCAGGAGCTCTGGCCATTGGTTGTTTAAAATATGTTTTGTTGTACAACATTTAGCATCTGGCATAACTTAAGAACAAGATATTTTAAACTATTTTACTATTGTCAATCATATTTTTATTTAAAATTATTAATACTTAAAGAATCTGTTAAAGAACCCGGAAGATGTTTTCCTCTATATTTCACCTATCCTGCAAAAATTCTCTAAAACAATTTTTAGCTAGCAATTCTGGAAAGGCTAAAAGGGAGGACTTCAGAATACTGTTTCTTTTGACCTTTGCCCATGAATTCAGGAAGGCCCAAGTAGCCCCTCGCAATGCCATAAGCTTGAACTTGAGGGCATCCTGTACCTGGTAGTTTCATACAGTGAAATCTATAAAAAGGTTAAATCATGTTTGCAGAAGTGGGTGGAATGCCTAGACAGTCACAGTCAGCAATGCCTCTTCCTCAGTGGTTAGTGTTTGTAACAAGAAAGTCAAATAATTTAACATGATCAGAAAGTAAACAAGTGAAAGTCTCCAACGCGGGATCCAACTCAGTCCTTTGATGTGATGAGTCCTGGATGTGAAGCCAGACTTTCCTAAGGCATTCTCTGTTCCCTCCCACAAAGCCACTATTCTAGCCTGCTCCTCCACCCCTGCACCTGTGTAAAGGGATAACGACTGAGTAGATATTACCCCCTTGTTCACTGGGAGTCAGTAGTGCCCTGCACCCTATCACAGCACCTTATAAAGCAAATAATACTCTTTAATACATATAAATGGTTTTAATAAATAAATGTATCCATAGTTGTTATATGTGCTACTGAGCCACATTTCAGATAATTAATTTGGCTTTGAATGCAGTCTGAAAACGTAGGATTTGAATAAGCATTTGTGATTTTTTTTAAATGCTCATCTAGGTGTATAACTTATACTAGCGAGTCCATTAAGTAATACATATCTGGAAATAATTTCCATCATATTCTCTGATTGTTTTCCTCACCCTACCCACATTACCTCTATCTTATCTGGATTGACCGTCACTAGCTCTCATCCATGCTCTGATCCAAGACAGCCATTGGGAGAGCCCATCAACTGTACTGTCTGGGCCTGAAAGTGGTGTAGATATATGCTGGAGTCAGTGCTGCTCCCACTGCCTACTTATTTCCCTAATAGCCTCGTACATACTGAAGAAGAGAGATGACAAAATAGACCCCGGTGATACTCCACATGAGAGAATCTACTACAGGGCCTATGAGCAGTTGCCTTTTACTGGTTTCTTAGAGAGAAAGAACGGAGCCACTAATGCAGACTTAACCAATTAACACTATCTCCCAGATGGTAGCTGGACTTGCTGGGTGTGCATTCTGGAGATAACTGCAGCTGGGACTTGAATCAGGACCCCCGTGGGCTGGGGCAGAAGCTGCATTAGCAGGTGAATCAGCTGGCTGCTTTTGTCTATCTGTGCAGTAAGAGATTTGCTAAGCTTGTCTCATCTAGAATTCTTTTTGCATATATTACAAAATATACATAAAAGCAAACTGGCTACCAGACTGTCTGATTTTTCCTGGCCTCAGACAGTAACTTTTTCAATATTAAGTTCTCGCATCATCTTTCTTACATGCAGTCTGCAGTGGGCACTTTTATTACCTCCATTCCAGCCCTTTCATGGGAGCCTGTTGTGGATTTAGCAATGTGTTGTCTGTTGGATGGCAGATAGCTTTGAAGCAAACATAAATGTTTGAGATCAAAAGGGCTGAGCAAGAATCTGAGACAGTGAAAGGAAGAACTAAAGATTCAGAGGGAGACAACTCTTGGATGAACTGTAAAAGTCACTTTGGAAAGTTTCACAAGAAAATCAGTGGACATATGGCAGGATATAACCAAGTTGAGTGGAATGACTACAAAGAAAGCAGGTCTAAAGGCATCACTGAATTTAATAAGATACCTTCCAGCTGTGAGGAGCAGAGAGCAGGGCATTTTGTCACTGTAACATCTTTTCATTGAGAACCACAATTATTTTTGTTATTTTGATTTCCTTCTGCATTTCTTTTACTCTTTGACAATTAAGAACACTAGCATAAAGCGAATCCTCCAACTCCAGCCCTTTTCTCCTACCTCAGTCACAGCGTGTAACATTAGAGCAGCTGCTGTTGTTGCCAGTGATCTGATCCTGTATGTACTAGGAATTTGTTCTTTATTCAGCAAAGAACAAAATGTATTAATTGCAAGATGCTCCTTTGCATTTTCAGGACAGGCGATTGAAAGCAGTGAGCTCCACAGAAGGCACAGAAATGTAATGTGGCACACCGGCTAAGAGGGTCCCTTTCTAATCACTCCCAGTGCAAGAAAAACCCATCAGTCAACAATAACACAGGGAAAAAATTGTTAGCCAGAAAATTCCTAATTTGTTGCATTAATAGGAATGTCCAGTTCAACTATATCATCGATAAAAGGTTGAATGGATTTTATATATCAGTGGATTTTGTATATCAGTCCTCAATGGCAAAAGCCGCGTTATCATGAGCACTACCACCATGTCACACTGCAGCACAACAACAGAATTTCTTAAAAGTAGGAAATATTTTAGAATTTTTTTCTTCTAACAGTTTATAACTGTAATTAAAAAGCCACCTCAGTTTATACTATCAAAATCCCTAATTGTAGCCATACCCTGATCCTACTGCAGTCAATGACAACTCTCCCATTGCCATGAATGGGACCAGGATTTGGAGCTGGATCACTAATGCATTCGATGTCTGCAAAGTTTTCATTATTCCTTGTGTGATAGTTTTAACACCTGTGCTAACTGAAGGCCTGCACAGGCATGTAGATTTGTGCTCACAACACTTACTCATGCAAGCAGCTCCACTGAGGTTAATTGGATCAAGACTCTGAGTAAGGATTATGGGTGGGATTCTTGAAGGTACAGAGGGGATTCAGTGCCCCATAACAAGAATCAGGTCTCCAAATCTTGTAGGTGATTGTGGAAATCTGAGCCTGTGCGTTTTCAGGATTGTGCCTTTTGCCTATGTTCTTAAAGTCTGCAACAGGATGGTCCAATTACAAATTGCAGTATGTGACACTGTAATCTATTTGAGATTTTAAGTATCTTTAACAGCATAGCAAGGATACTCTAGGCCAGGGGTGTCCAAACTACGGCCCGCGGGCCAACTGTGGGCTCATGGTCAGTTTTTTTATCGCAACTACGGCCCAGCAGACCCTGTGGGGTGGGCGGTCAGTTTTTTTGGCTTGCAGCAAATTCTGAAAATATAATTGAATATGGCCCGCACATGGCGCTTGAGCTCAACTCTGTTGCACTTCTCAGTTTCAACACTAGATGGAGCCAGTCACAGAAAAGGTGCTTCTCCACTAAACAAAATTAAGCAAAGAAAAATAGTTACCACGAGTCACCAGAAATGGCACCAAGAAGAAACGCAAGATAGCAAGTGAGTGTAGAACAGGGGTGGCAAACTATGGCCTGCAGGCCACATCCGACCAGCGGGACCGTCCTGCTGAGCCCCGAGCTTCTAGCCCAGGACGCCGCCCCCCCCCCTCCCTCCACTGCCCCCCCCTCAGCCTCAGCCCCGCTCGCTCTACTGCCGGGCTGCCGGCAAGGCTCTCTGCTGTGCTCTGCTCAGTGCCCTGAGCTGCAGTGGCCCGGCCTGACCCAGTGCTCTGAGCTGCGCCGTGGCGGGTGGTGGCATGTCCGCCTCGGGTGGTGGCATGTCCCGGCTCAGCGGGGTGGCGCGCGCTAACACTGCCAGCCACTGGTGCTCCAGGCAGCACGGTAGTCGGTAGGAGGCAGAGCAGGGTGGGTTTGGATAGAGGCAGGAGAGTCTCGGGGTGGTGGTCAGGGGCGGGGGTGTGGATAGGGGTTGGGGAACAGGGGTTGAATGGGGGCAGGGGTCCCGGGGATAGTCAGGAAGGAGGGGGTTGGATGGGGTGGCAGGGGCAGTGAGGGCAGGGGTTCTGGGGGCAGTCGGGGACAGGGAAGGGGTGGGTGGATGGGGCAGGGGTCCCGGGGGTAGTCAGGAAGGAGGGGGTTGGGTGGGGTGGCAGGGGGCAGTGAGGGGCAGGGGTTCTGGGGGCAGTCGGGGACAGGGAAGGGGTGTGGATGGGGCAGGGGTCCCGGGAGGCCGTCAGGAATGAGAGGAGGGGTTGGATGGGGCGGCAGGGCCCAGGGGCAGTCAGGGGACAGGGAGCAGGTGTGTGTGGATGGGGCAGGGGTCCCAGAGGGACCATCAGGGAATGGGGCAGTTGGATGGGGCAGGAGTCCTGGCCGGGGGGGGGGGGGTAGATAGGAGGTGGGGGCTGGGCCATGACCCCCTCCCCTAACCGGCCCTCCATACAATTTACGAAACCCGATGCGGCCCTCAGGCCAAAAAGTTTGCCCGCCCCTGCTCTAGGCTCTAGTCAACCCTCAAAACAACTCTAGCCTGGATTTCCGTGGGTAAATATAGGATTCACCCTTCCTGCCACTACAGATAGCACCACAGTTTCAAAATAATCAAATGGCATCTGCAGCATCCATTAAGACAACGTTCTTCCTCTCTCATGATTTCTTTTCATAGAGTCTGGTCTCGGCCTTCAAAGAAAACCAGGATGCATGGCTTTCTGTCACTGGATTCTAATTTCATTTATGCCAGAGTTAATCCAGAGTAGCTCTGTTGGTTTCATCAGAGTTTCTCCAGATTTGTTAGGGAATAAGCAGATCAGAATCTGTCCCCACATGCAGAAGCAACTCATACTGAGTAGATAGTGGAATTTCCAGTACATTGATGATAAAAATACATTGACTCGGAAAAAATGAAAGAATACATTCAAACCAACATATAGGAGATGCTGTTCATAAAGCAGCTATTGTTCTGATAATATTATTTATGTAATTCTGCCATAGTCAGGGAGACTTTCAGCTTGTTCTGTGTACTAGAAATGTCAGCTACAGTATGTGAGGTTTCAGAGTAGCAGCCGTGTTAGTCTGTATCCCAAAGAAGATCAGTACTTGTGTGGCAATAAGAAAAAAAAATTTATTGTAGCATGAGCTTTCGTGAGCTACAGCATCCGAAGAAGTGAGCTGTAGCTCACAAAAGCTCATGCTACAATAAATTTGTTAGTCTTTAAGGTGCCACAAGTACTCCTGTTCTTTTTACAGTATGTGAGTTAGACTTGCCTAAGAGGAAGAAGCTACTCACAATTGAGGCTTCTCAGAAAACATCTCTTCCACTGAAAAGCACATCATGTGCATTTGGTCCCCATTTTCCTTGCTCTTTTTCTCCTTTGAACTCGCCCCCTTTCCTGTTTTCTAGCAATTTTGTAGATGAATGACCCATTGTGTGTCAAGTGAGCAAGGTTGATGGATTTTGAACTTTCACCAAAAGAGAATATTATTAACATGGGGTAATCCTTAAAAAGATGGTTCATTGGGATCATTCAAAGGTTTGGACTTTTAACCGACTCCTTCATCTAGAAATAGTTCTTGAAATATCTTATAAGAATAGGTTATCTTATGAAATGACCAGCACTCCTTGGTTCTTGACCAGGAATATCCTGAGGATAACTTTTTGTGGCGTATTTTTGGTATTTCTGCTTCAAGGCTTACAAGAAACTAGCAACATAGGAATGGTAGCTGTTATATATAACTTCAAAACATTACATTAAATGAATATTAAGGATGTGAAGCCAAACATCCAAAAGTTAGGAAATGTCAGAATTAAGATTATGTGTGCAACCTTAATTCCTCCCCCTTGGGCGTATGCATTATGATATGGTTCTTAATTATATTATCACATACTATTTTTTCCACAGGTCCTCTGCCTCATTCAGCAAGTGAGTAGTTGTTCAACATTTAGTTTTATGTTACACATTGCTTGTGTGGCCCCATGCCTTTTTAAATGTACACCTTCCAAACTGCACTGAATAGAGAATTGTTAATTTCCTCATGGAAGTTTCTTTGGTGCTGTCATCAGAGTACCTGAGTTCTTCAAAAGCATTAATGAATTTATCGCCACAACACTCTTGTGAGACTGGGTGGTATTATTATTCCCATTTCAAGCAGGAAACTGAGGCATAGTGAGATGAAGGACAACATTGTCAAAAGTGTCCACTAAATTTGGCTGCCCAACTTGAAAATACTATGGGCTAATTGTTTTCAGAGTGCTTAGCATTTTTATAGCACTTTCTGTGTTCAAAGCACTGCTCCAAACAATTTCAGTTGCAGTTGTTACTGTTAATTAATCTTCACAAAGATTCAGCCTGAGGCAGACGTCCAGCATAGAGCATTTCAACCCAAATGGTTAGAGTTTGGCAAAGTTATAAGTGACTGAAAACAGGGTCTGATAATAGGAAGTATTGGGCAACCTTCCCACTGTAGGCAGTGTTACAATATCAGCTTATTTCAACCTCCAAAATAATATCTGGGCTTGTTTATTTAATTTATTTTAATTTTATCATAACTGGTACACCCATAGCACCAGGCAGCCTTTTCTATGAAAATCACTGAAAAATCCTCTGGGAAAGGTATACTTTGCAAAGAACCTTAACAAGGTCAATACGGTTTTCACTCGTAACTGCAATATCCTTATTATCTGAGCGCTGGGGATCTCCTCAGTAGATACTGCCAGTAGCACCAAATTGTAGGGTGGCTTTGTAATATAGACAAGTGTCTTCTAAAGTTTTATACAGAAACCATTCAATCCACTTTCCCTCTTGACCTAAACCAGAACTTGAACATGTGGACCCTAATTTAGCCCAGGCATGAGGAAATGCATCATGATTGGAGTTAGTAGAGTTATGCCTGCTTACACTGTCTGTTTTTATATTAATATGGCTCTCATCATTGTAATAGCTGAGTTTGGACAGTGGTCTCTACAGAGGAAAAGCAAATGCAGTAACTCACTGCAGGGCTGCCATAAACCTTCAATGATACTTTCTGCTGTGGTGTTTCACCGTTAAAATTTTGCTCCTTTCCTGTTTCTATAAAAAGGAATTGTAAGTGATGCTCAGTGAAGCAGCCCCAACTTAAAAGGGCAAAGCGATAGCATACATCAAAGAAAATGAAATTAATTTCTAAGCCTGGCATTTCTGTGGAAAATTCTAACCACCGGGCTTAGGCACAGAACCTCTCTCTGCTTGGAATAGGCTGGTCCTCTACCTTCAAACAGCTAGAGGGGAGGGAGAGGATAAATGCACAAGTATATTACTGGACAGGGTCCAGGAAACTTCAGTGAGATCCCCTTTGCAAAGTTTTCAGTGAAATCTTCAGTGAATGTTCAACATTTGTAGGTCTGGTTCTCTGCATCAACTCTTGGACTCTGCCCCTGTGCTATTTGGCAGCACGACCCTTTGGAGCCAGGCTACCAGGGCTTCCCCAACTGGCAGCTGCCACAGCATCACATGAAAGAGGCGATTCCTTAGCAGAAGGGAGGTGGCTCAGTGCAGTGCTATAATTTCTACCTCTACTACCTTAACCTGGGGAAATTTGTGCAGCTGTTGGTTATTGATGTGCCCTGCACCCTTCCCCTGTATGGATCCCTGAGCTGAGGAGGTCCAGGGGAAGTGAGTAACGCTGCCACAGAGGTGGCTGACTTCCATCCAGAACCAGGGCCCTAAATAGCCCTAAATACGTCTCCTCTTCTCTAAATACCTTCTTTCTTCTCAACCAGTGATTTGTAACTCATTCTGCTCCTCTGCCAGATGAGCATGTTAGCCACTGTGGCATTTCAGGACATTGAGGGACTATAATTCATTTAAGAAATGGTGTTGATTTTATGAAAGTAGGATGGCTGGTCACCTCTCATTCAGTTGCCATTTCATTACAGAGATAACAGCAGCAGGAACGGCACACCCTGAACTATAGGGTTATTTCTTAACCATATAATTTGCCATATTCCCTTGAACTGGTACATTTATTTAAAAAATAGCTGCATGTGTACTGCTGGCATAAGGTGACCTCTTGTAGCAGGTCTGTGCATTTCCAGGCAGTCTTTATTTGTACCTCTGCTTCCCTGAGAAACAACTGAGGACAACTAACGTCAAACTCAGTACCTATTTTTACTCTTTGATTTATGTTGTTTTATTTGGTTCATATCTGTAGCTATGTCTCTGTCTAGCTAGTGTTTTTTAGCATGTTGCCCTTTACCATGGTTTATGAGCACAGCCCTAGCAAAGGCTTTAGGATCCTGGAGGCTTGTAAGGTAAACGTTGTTAAATGCATTTGATAACACATATGATAGGCTTTTATGCAGAGTCTGTGTACACATGAAACTCTGCTTTCAGAGGATGTTATCTGCTCCTGAGTGCTGCTGAGCTGCGCATGCTGCAGTATGACTCATCAACCTGTTGACATTTGGGGCACATGCACTGTGGTCAAAAGCTGAATTTATTTTTCAAAACTTAACATATTTTGGCTAACTACAAAACCCACGGTACATTTAGAGCAATATGTTCCCCACCAAGGTTATGACAAAAATCTGCAGAATTCCACAATGTAAATTATGATGCCATTGATTCATGAGAAAAACATATTTGTGGTAACCAACCGTGGGCCTGGTTAGAAACATATTTTGCTACACAAAAGGTGGCATTTTGCCAGTAGCAAATGAATGCTGCTTTGGCATAACTTACAGAAACTTGACATTTATTTTACTGCTTCTGGATAATAAATTAATTTAGCAAAGGTCAGTGTGGTTCTCGAATATCTATACAGAGACTCACCGCATAACACAATGGATTCTCAGCAGCATCTACTGCAATAGACATGCTAGTCAGGTCACTTTGTTTTAACACATGACAAACATAGGTTCTGAGGCAATAAAGAATTCACAGAGGGACAATCTGATGATTTCGAACAAATCAGAACATATATTGCAAAACATACAGTACAAAACCCTGTCCTTTAACAGAGTAAAAAAACAAATACTCCAGCAAAAATTGCATATGTGCCTGTCCACATAAAAAGTAGGTTTCCTCGTTCTCTCATTTAGTTCTCTAGCTAAGATTGCCTTTGTTGAAGGGGAGAGAAGTGATGAATTATTGGTCTTTGACTGTATTCACTCCTATGGTTGATGTGCCTGTCCTTTCTTTATCTCTATTATTCACCTTGTATAAGATTATAAGATGATGTTACATCTCTCTGCTGAATGCTTCCTTCAGCCATTGAGTCTTTTACATGGATTTCTCTTTACTTTCTCACAAAGATGAGGTCGGGAACAGGAAGAGAGATCGGTCATAGGTTCTCAACCTGGGAGTTTTGAGCAGGTCCAGAGGGGTTGTGGCCAACCACTCTCTTTTTATGGCTAGATGGGACTGGCATTTCCAAACATTTTTCTCTTATACTATGGAGTCATGGGTTGGAAAACTCTGAGAATCACTGAGATAAGTAAAGAAAAGTGGCCAAGTTCTACCATCTGTCATGTATGTGCAACTCCCACTGAGTTCATGGAGAATCTGTGCAAATATTGGCCCAAGTGCTGTAAAAGATATATAGATGGCAAGGTCTGAGGGATAAGACTAGTGTTTAAGGTGCCTGAGTCCTGCTTTGAGGCTACGAGGAGCAAGCTGTAGACTCAAAGGTATAGATTACAGCTGTTTCTCAAAAAACTGAAGCCTTCTTGGACTTTATCCTCAGGCTTCTTCCTCCTCAAGCTTTCCTACCTTACTGCTGGGAATTAAGGCTACTTGCTGAATGTCTGTTTGAATTTATCTGTTTAATTGACTTAAGGTGTTTTTTTTTCCATATGAAGCAGTGTCCCTGATGGTAGATAGTGGTTCTTATCAAAAGTGAAACATCTATCCTAAGTTGCATTTTTTATTAAACCAGACATCTCCTTCTTTTCCTCCAAGGTAGTGTCACATTGTCATATCAGCTCTGCAATTAAATTAGAGACCTTATGCCCTAAATCTTCTAAACGTCAAATAAGTTACATATTATGCGTCAGCGGTTCACGAAGCAATATTTCAGGAGGACAAAAGATCAAAGAGTTTGTGTCATTTTAGCAGCGTAAACCAGAGCTTCTCAGCTTAAAATGTTCATCAAGTAACTGGATAATATTACACACTTTGAGGATAGTCTTGGGGAGGGGGGGTCTTTCTACCCCAGCCAAACTCTGGGAAAGTACCTGCTGTCAGGCAGATTCCATGATTGATTCATATAAGATGGGCTGGTACATGTTTTCTGAGAAGTCAGTGTTTCTAGCAGTGTTGAAGAAACTACTTTCTAATAGTTCTGAATCTCACAGACTCGGAGCTTTGTCACAATAGATATAATGTTTTTATTCAGCTGGTAAAGTATTCCCCCATTTTCCTGTTTAAATGTAGCACAACAGCTGCTTTGTGAGTCAAGAGACTACAATGTACTAAAGGTGAAATGTACTAAAGGTGAAATCCTGGCCCATGGAAATCAGTGACAAAACTCCCATTGATTTCACCAAAACCAGAATTTCATCTGGGGTGTGTGGTCAGAAGTTTTGAATGCATATTTAGGTTCACTTGGTGGATATTATTTTTCCCATTTGTGCTGTAGGATCATTTCAAGACCCAACTTCATTGCACTGGCGTTATACATATATATAACAATGGCACATTTTTTTTATGATCAATAAAACAATCAATTTCTAATCTTCGTATAAACCCTATTTCATCAATATAATTTGTGTGCAACATAACAGTAAACCATGGATGTGTGCGTGTACACAGACATATATATCTGTCTAAACACCTGCCATTCTGTGCTGATAGAGATGATATAGATAGATAGTGCCTATCACCATACTAGAAACACAGTATGAGCACTGTATAACATTAAACAAAAAGCAGTCAGAGTGGCTCAGTTAGCAATCAGTTCAGTTGTTCATTCCATATCACATTAAAGAGGTTTACCATTCTAACCCCTTAGAATTTATGCCTTCCCAGAGGAGTGCTCCAACTGGGCTATCTGGGTTCCAAGAACCATTTAGACTAGATTTTTTTTTCAGCAGGCATAAGAATCAGATTAGTTTTAAAATGTTTCTCAGACCTGTTTTAATGCCAGGGTTAAACAGCTGAACTAGTTTTCCTACTCGTCTGACACAGTGCACCAATGGTCTTTTGAAATCTTCCAGAATCTACTCCCCTTTACGATCTATGCCGGGAACTGTAGGACAGAAACCCAGAAATCATTGCAATTGAAATAGTTTAGAACAGTGCTGGAGTGGAAGCGGGACAAAAGTGTAAGTGTTTTTAAACTGCATCAGCATGCCTAGTGTGGATCCACTGAACCGTTTCTGCTTAAACTGGTTCTCTCCAACTAATTCCATTACAAATGGTTCAATTCTCTAGTGTTGACACAGCCTAGGCCCTGATTCTGAGAATAATTTTAGTTCTCTATACATCACTGTTTCAGTATAATTTGCCATAAACTAACATATACTTCTTATCCATTAGGAGGATGTTAAACAGGAGCTACTAAAGTTAGCTCTTTTAAAACTCTTGGACATAAGTTATATGGATCTGCTTATTTAGAAATGTCTAACTGAGGAGCTCACTGGATCATTAATGCAGATTTTCAGTAAGTCTTGAAACAATGGGGAAGTTCCAAAAGACTGGAAAAAAGCTAATGTTGTGCCCGTGTATAAAAAAAGGGTAAACAGGATGACCCAGATAATTATAGGCCTGCCAGTCTGGCATCAATTCCAGGCAAGATAATGGAGTGGCTGATACAGAACTCAGTTAATAAAGAATTAATGAAGGGTAATATAATTAATGCCAATCAACATGGGTATATGGAAAATAGATCTTGTCAGACTAACTTGGTATTTTTTTTATGAGATTACAAGTTTGGTTGATAAAGATGATAGCGTTGATGTAATATACGTAAGACTTCTGTAAGGCATTTGACTTGGGACTGCATGACATTTTCATTTAAAAATCTAGAATATACATTTAATATGGTACTACTGAATGGATTAAAACTGGCTATGTGACAGGTCTCAAAATGTAACTGTAAACACGGAATCATCATTGAGTGAGTGTGCTTCTAGTGGGGTCCTGCAGATATCTATTGTTACCCCTATGCTATTTAATATTTTTTTATCGATGACCTGGAAGAAAACACAAAATCATCACTGATAAAATTTGCAGATGACATACAAATTGAAGGAGTGGTAAATAACGAAGAGAGCAGGTCACTGACTCATAGAGATCTGAATCACTTGGAAGCTAGGTCCAAGCAAATATGCACTTTAATACAGCTAAATGTAAGTGTATACATCTAGGAACAAAGAATGTGGGCCATACTTACAGGATAGGGGAAGCCGTGACTTTATCCTGGGAAGCAGTGACTCCAAAAAAGATTGGTGGAGGGAGTGGATAATCAGCTGAACATGAGCTCCTAAGATGACACTGTGGCCAAAAGGGCTAATGTGATCCTTGGATGCATGAACAGAAGAATCTTGAGGAGGAGTAGAGAGGTTATTTTACTTCTGTATTTTGGCACTGGTGCCACCGATGTTGGAATAATAGGTCCAGTTTTGGTGTCCACAATTCAAGAATGATGTTGATAAATTGGACAGGGTTCAAAGAAAAGCCACAAGAATTATTAAAGGCTTAGAAAACATGTTTTATAGTGATAAAGCTCCTTGAGTCTATTTATGTAGCTCAACAAAGAGAAGAAAAAGTGGTGACGTTATTACTGTCTGTACGTACCTACATGGGGAACAAATATATGATAATGGGCTCTTCAGTCTGGCCTTGGAATATATGAATCTAAGTGCCCATTTGTTGATGAGGCAGTTCTTTCTCAGCTGGTGATTACTTCTTTTCTCTGGGAGAAAATCTGCTAATGAATAAAAAGGAATGTTCTTCCCCATCAATAATCTCATTCAATACTGCTCCCCCTCCCCCCAGCCTAATTCTGTAGCATTGTTTTGCAGTATAAACAGAAACGGGAAAGCTGGCAGTTTAGTATAAATGCAGAGCACACAATATCGCCTCTAACCACAAATAGGCTTGGTCACATTCCTTAGATCAAGTCACCTCACTCTTTGACTATTTCCTTGGATGGTTAGTGAAAGGGACATCTGTATTTGGGAAGTCAGGTATAAACCTCAAGGATCAATATAACTTCATTTTGTTTGCTCTTTCTGAGTCCTTGAACAGTGAGCTTGAAAATCCCTTCATTTTTCTTCTCTGATTTAATTTCTCCATTCCTCACCCTCAAGGCCTTTCATCACAGCTACCATCCTTTCAGCTGGACTGGGCTGAATGGTACTCCACTAAAGGACTACTTCAATAGCTGGGCTAATGTTAATAAATGCCATTAATAAAGAAACTTGGGGATTGGTTTTGCCATCCCTGTTCATTCTGAGGGGAACTTACCCATGCAAGTAGACCCATTAAAGGAGTCAATGTACTAGAAAGTTAAGTAGCATAACAGTACTATCAGGCCTGAAGCTTGATGAATAGTACTTAATTTTAAATTATTGCTATAGCTGTAGCAAATAAATGAGATTGCAAAGTCAATGGGAGTGTTTGTATGAGTAAGTTCTACTCAGCATAAACAAAGGGGACAGTTTTGGTGCCTCTATTAATACCTCTTGGTTTATCACAAGGAGTGCAGTACTCAAGCTTGTTCCTCTGGCAGGTATTCAAATGAATGAATGAATCATACTTAATAGAAGCAACAAAGAATCCTGTGGCACCTTATAGACTAACAGACGTATTGGAGCATGAGCTTTCGTGGGTGAATACCCACTTCGTCAGGTGAATACCCACTGGGGCCACGTTGCCCCACTTCCTGCCACAGGTGAGTGCAAGGGGGGCATCCTTTCCCCAACCTCCCCACACTCACCAGGGGCAGGAAACGGAGCGCCATGGCTGGGAGGTGGTGGAGTGGAGCGGGCTGGGGCCAGGCTGCTCTGCTTCCCGCCGCTGCCGGTGAGTGCCTGAGGGGGGGTGGGGGTTGATAGGGGTCGGAGCAGTCAGGGGACAGGGAGCAGGGGGGTTGGGTAGGGTCCTGAGGGTGACTAGGGATGGAGGTCTCTGGAGGGGGCGGTCAGGGAACAAGGAACAGGACGGGGGGGGGGGGTAAAAGCAAGTTTGATATAACGCGGTCTCACCTATAACGCGGTGAGATTTTTTATCTCCCGAGGACCCATTATATCGGGGTAAAGGTGTACTTCCTCACACTGAGTAGTCTCATGGAATTATATAGGTTGTTCAAGTCAGTGCTATTCAACATGCGTAAGAGTTGCAGAGTCTATCCCACAGCACTAAACTGCTTAGTCGTTATGAGCAACTCAGGAGAGTTAATGAAAGCATAAAGCTGGATGGCTGCATAATGGGATGGCACCAGTGTGGAGTGCTCCTTCCCATTTCCTGAGTATTCATGATATTTTTTAAGCATTGAAAAGCTAGTTTACACATTCTTCTTTACTGCTGTAGTAATAAAGTATAATTAAATACTATTTGGCAGATTTGGTGTGGCAGTCATTTTATGCAACTTTATGCATTAACTCTGTAAAAAAATGAAGTTGTGCTGGAGGGAATACATCCGTCCTTCATCTGTTCCTGAGAGTGGATACACCAATGTTCAGAATGACCCATGTGCAGAAACAGCCTGCACAATTTATGAAAACATTAGGGATTGTTAGCAGGAGCATCCTAGTGAATTGAGAAAAGGGCCAGAACCAAGTAGGAGGAGCTTCAGAAAAGGAAGGGAATGGAAAGGTTGAAAGGGTTTACTAGGAGCACCAGAGTCTGATGAGAATCAGAAGATGAGCTGGGACTAGCCAGAGGGATAACAGTGAAGAAAAGGGGATCAGTAGGAGCTAAGGACTGAACAGGTCTGGGGATTGAATTCCCTTCTTCCCTATAAAGGAGGTCCCTTCATGTCAAGAATGAGGCACATTTGTAGGATGCTATAGGGAGACTTAAATGGTCTCTACTATGCTGTGCCTTTCTGTGAATAAAAATACTTCAGTTTGTATCTTTCATGAGAACTAACTTCACTATAATAAACAATGACAAAAATATATTCTTGGGTACCAGGTTCAGGAGATATTACATAGATTATGAACTCAGATTTCTCCATGGAGTCGTTATGTGTGTATGTACTGGAGTTGGGTAGAACATCACCTAGGTCAGAGGTCAGCAACCTCTGGGACACGGCTTGCCAGAGTGCAGGAAGCGGCACAGGCCAAGGGATGTGCTGGTCGCGGCTTCCTGCCACCCCCATTGGCCTGGCGTGGCGAACCGCGGCCAGTGGGAGCTGCGATCGGCCAAACCTGCTGACGCGGCAGGTAAACAAACCGGCCTGGCCCACCAGGGTGCTTACCCTGGCGAGCCACATGCCAGAGGTTGCCGACCCCTGACCTAGGGTATTGTCCCAGTGCTGACCCCAGAGAATTGTATTTACTATTTTCTATAATGATGGTAAACAATTATTAAAAATTATAATTCTACTACAGCTAGTAAGATATTATTACCGGGTATGTATGTTAAATGATCCCTAACCAAAGAACCCAGTTCACTCCCCATCCCCAGTGTATGACTTTCTTATTGGTTTTACACTGGGATACTTTCTCAATCTATTCTTCTGTGTTGGTATTTTCCATTTTCAGTGATGCAGATATTGGCATAGAATAAAAGTATTAAGCTGAGAAAATACTTCTATGTTTGGTTCAACTCTATAAGGTCTGGATATACAGTAAATTTTCCACCAGGGAAGGAGAAACTGGGAATTATAATACAGTAATTGTAAAGAGAAAATGTGAGCAGACAGAACTGTAGCCTGGCCAGAATCCCTCTTGGTTTGGACCAAGAAGGTGCCTGTAGAAATTCCCAAATGCAGTAGCATTACTGGATGTGCACAGAAAATTCAGCAACTGACTAGAGGACTCCAGTAATAATTGTTTACACTTGTTCTAATTTCTGTCCATCAGCTGGCAGACACAATAGTTGGTGATAAAGTTTGGATTGTCCTCATGGTCTGCAGACAGCAGCTCTTGCTGGTGAGCCAAAAGGGAGCTGCTTCTAAGCTTGTCTGAACTTGAAGACACTCTGCATAATTTACTGGCATCATATGTGCAACCTTCTGTAGCATGATAGTTGTTCTGGGTACTCTGCACTACCCGGAGGACCTGATGCTGGAAAGCACAGACTCTTACTGATACAGGGAGACTGACTGATTACAACAAGCCTCTGTGATGGAGTTCATGTCCCAGATTCCTTTGCAGGATCAGTATGTAGGTTGGTATACCATAGTAAGCTTCTGTTGCTGAAGGATATTGCATTTGGTGTAGATTGCATTTCATTCCTGCTAAGGTTTACATTAGAAAGCCAAGGTTCCCCAGCCTTATTTTCCCTTCTTGTTGAATAGTTTATCTATTATTTTTATTTCAATATAAAAATGCAACCTTCACAGTGTCTTCAGGGCACATTACAGCTGCAATGCAAAAACCAGAGCTCTAGACTAAGACCTCTCAAGGCCATTGCCTGGCAACATCCTTTCAAGATGAGCAATTGAGTTGTTTCTTAATAGTGTAGTGAGTCTTATTGCCTTGGGATCATGGAGAACTTCAACATTAATTTATGTTCAAAGAAAGAGAACCTCTTCATTCTTCATTGAAAATAATTAGATTTCTCTCTGTTCCACAGGTTTTATTGTACATGTAACTAGGAAATGGCTTGGCTAATCTCTTTCATAAGCATATACAATAGTGCAGAAGCTAATTATCGGTATAATGAAAGATTACCCTGAATATAAGACTTTCCAAAACCTTCTGGAACACTGTGTACTGCTGCTATGAAAATGAGATAATGTACTTACGGATAGCTTCCTGTGTGCACCTGAGAAAAACTCACTACTAGTTTTTGTACTGTGTATATTGGGGGGCAGATCCTGGTGTAAATCAGCATAGCTCCACTGAATCAGAGCTGGTAGGCTGGGAGATAAAAGAGCAGAGTTTTGGCTGCACCTGTGTTTGCTGGCCAGTTCAGCTGAACTGGAGCAGGGGGAGTGTCATAATTTGACACTTGTATAGACCAGCATCAAATTACTACTCTATGGGAGCCAGGAAGAAGGGGAGGAACTGATTCTGACTCATGGTGCATTTTGGGACTACTTCAGGCTTATTTATTTACTTCTATTTAAATAATAAAAGAGACGCCTATCCAAGTTCTCTGGGTGCTCTAACACATAATTAATAGTTAAAAAACTCCTGCAGCATTAAAGTAATGATTCCAGCCTGCCAGCTACAAAAAAAAAAACCCTGCTTTCCACTCCATCTTTATGGGAAATACACCCTCAGCCCCCTCCAAAATCCCTGTGGAACAGATGCAGCATGTCCTGAGGGTCACCAAATTTAGGCAATTTCAGATGAAAGATGGTTGCTCAAGGTTGTGTCTAAAGGGACAGTCTAGCCCTAAACTTATATAAAGACTACCTTAAAGATGATATGTCTCCAGGAATCCTGATTGCTTCCAATTTTTATGAAATGAAAAAATTAAATATGGAAGGCAGGTGAATAGGGGAGGGTGTGAGAGAAAATATTAGCAAAATCCAAGGAAGGACTTTCTTTTGTATTCAGCTTTCACAGATGTAGATGCAGACACATCCTTCATTTTCTCTGAGTATTTGGCTATAAATGTCTTTCATGCACTGAAGAAGTCAGCATATTTGTTGGAGGCATTTGTTGCCTGGCAAGTGAAATCATCACCTAAAACCAGGTATGGACTATAGCAACCTCTGCTTAACATCTGATTAAACATTCATAGCTCAGTATAATATATAATATCACAAGCAGTTTTGTTATGTTGCGCAATGGATGTTTAATCAGTAACTAGAGAGTATTAATCTAAATCATATAGAGGAATATGATTTAGAGTCAGATTCTCTGGTTTCTTCCCCTCAAGCATCCTTGCCGGAAAATTGAATTCAATTTTGTTATAGGTGCCAAAGAGAAGAATTGGACTCCCAACTCACTGCATGCAGATGATGTTAGAGGTTTTTGAGCTGACTTTAGCTTGCAGGTTAGGTACCGTCTTAGGTGGTATTTTATTAAACAGCAGGAAACTAGTAAGATCCGTTTTGGAAAAAAATATGTATCAAGTTAGTTTTTATATGATTGGAAATTGTACACATACATTTACTGTGTATGCTTTGCATTCAGTAATGTAAAAACATAGGTCTATTGCTGTGCAACACAATGAAGTCCAGGCTTGAATGACAGTTTTATTCTAGGTCAGAAGAGATTTTTATGGCTGGTAAAAACCATTGGGGAAAAAATTGAATTCTAATGGAATACTGACAATGTTAACAATGCACATCACTGACTTGCTATAATAAAAGTTCTACAGCTGCTGTTATGATTTCACTGCAACAGACACCAACAGTGAGTGGTTAACGAGACTAATGATTTCATCATTCTGATGAACCACTCCTTCAATTTTGTGTGAAAGCATAACTTTCAGCAAAGTTATATCTTTAATATTTGTTGCAAGAAAAATAGAGGTCATGAGACTTCTTGAGAAATACTTCAGAAGAAACATGGTGAAATGTTTGAAATAAATGGTGTATTGAACTTTTGTACTAAAGTGATTTTTGGAAGATGATTTGTTATGCTGCTAACCTGAATATTTCCCCAGCTGGAACTGACAGTAGACTTTTACAGGCTACGGTCTCTTCCCATTTATCCCAGTTTTACACATTTGTAACTTCCATGACTCCAGTGGAGTAAGGCCTGATTTTCATATGTGTAATTAAGTGGAACATCAGGTTCTTGACATTCTATTGGTGTCATTGGCTGAGACTAATCTATAACGTAGGTCTAACTGATGGGGCACTGGAATCCAGATAAGGTTTTCAAAGCTCTAGTAACCTGCTCACAACACTAGTGGAGAGGAGATTGTTTATTCTTATGTCAGCAGTTAGGGATGTGTGTTAGGAAGTATGAAAAGATACTGCACCTTTAAGAGTGCGAGGCATTCGGCGGAATTGGGACCTTTAAACATCACAGGAAGCTGGAACAGTTAGGAAGTCAGCTAGAAAACTGCTTGTGATGTTAGAATACTCTGGGGCAGGTCCGCAGATCCATTCTGTCTACTTAGTGCCACTTCAGTAGTGCAAAACAGTTGCAAAAGCCCAGCAGATCTGCATAGCCTGGTGGAGAATAATTACCAGATGGTGCAGAGCTGCTGTAGTTGGAGCTACATAGCCTCCATCCAGGGCCTTGGATGGAGGCGTATCCAAAGTAATAGTGATCACTGACTCTCAGACTGGTAGCTTGGAGCTGTGGGCCTCTGAACCTAATTTAGAGCTGTTCTGAGAATGTTTTACGTTACACCAAGGACTGGGAAAGATCCCTGACTGGATCTCTCCCCAAGACCGAGGTGCAGCAAAAGCCACTGAAAGCTAGCTTTACAGCCTTCTTAGCTGCACCAAGAGTAGATCTTGTTCCCAGCAGGACATCCAGCTCTGTGTCTGTGGGCATCTCATCTTGAAATACACCTATGTCCAGTATAAGAAAAATCTTTGGGTATGGCATTTTGAGGGTATACAACATCAGTAAATGATCTGGCCCATAGTAAATGTATGATCCTTTAAATGTCTTGCAAGCAAAGAATGGGCAGGCTGAAAGCTTGTTTGGGTAGCAACCCTATCCTAGTCCCTAGTGCAGTGGTGGGCAGCCTGCGGCCCATCAAGGTGAGCCGCTGGCGGGCTGTGAGACAGTGTTTACATTGATTGTCAGCAGACACGGCTGCCTGCAGCTCCCAGTGGCCACGGTTCGCCGTTCCCAGCCCAATGGAAGCTGTGGGAAGCAGCACGGGCCACAGGGACATGCTCTCTGCCGCTTCCCGCAGCTCCCATTGGCTGGGAACGGCAAACTGCGGCCACTGGGAGCTGCGGGCAGCTATGCCTGCAGACAATCAATGTAAACACTGTCTTGCAGCCCGCCAGCGGCTTACCCTGATGGGCCGTGTGTGGCCCACAGACTGCAGGTTGCCCACCGCTGCCCTAGGGGTTATCTGCCCATCACAAAACCACCACATAACATGCCACTGCCTATTTCAGACTTGAATTGCAAACCTCTGAAACTAGCTCTATTTTGTAATTACACTCTGGCTTTTGAGACCACCTATAACCTCCCTCCTACTACATTCCTTTGATGGGCAAAGTGGATAGCAGCAGCTTAAGAATTAACTACAGAACTACAGTGAATTGTATCACTACAATATTTATATCCTTTGAAAGCATTTAATCATGTGCAGGTAGTGAATGATTTCCAGTGAATACATACACACATAGATTAATAAACATTAACAATCTGACTTCAACCCACAGAAGCCTGGAAATCCACAATTGCAGCTACCAGGGAAGTTTTGTCCTTGAGTCACCCTTTTGCACGGCTCATATACCCTAGTACTCTGTAAAGAGGTCTCACAGGAGAGGGTCATCTTACATACCCTGTGAGCTACAACATAAGGCACACTTAGTTAAGAGAAGAGTGGCAACCACAGCTTTTAATTTCCTTGCTGCTTTGGTCTGAAAGCCATTAATGCTATTTTAAAACAGGCCTCACACTTCATTCTCTCTTTTTTAAAAAATAGGGAATATACAAAGGTGCAGGCCTATAGAATTACACCGAATGCTGCACCAACCGCTGTAATGTTATCACTATGCCTAATATGAGACAGATTCACTATTGCAGTGTGAATTCCATCTCTGAGGATAATCACCCTCTGGGAGGGGAAATGGGATACTGCTGCCACTTTCCCTCTAAAGGGCTGGAGACAGCTCATGGAGGAGCTACATATATTCATTTCATCCCCTGGTCCCCTGCACATAATGACATGTCTCTTTCCTGACCAGCATCTCTCCATTTGGAGCAGTGCTGGCTGCCTACCCTACCCCAAGGTCCAACTGAGATTGCAGCCACTTTGCTTCATTGCAGACTCTCCCCTCAATAGCTTTTCTGCCAATCAGCGCCTGTGCCAGAGTCTATACCAGTTTGTGTCACACTAGGTTCCATACTGAAATCTAGCTCTGTGCCTGCCTCATATTCCTCTGTTGTGATTCTGCAAAGTCCAGTTCAGTGGCTGATGGTCCAGTGTGTTCCAAAAGAACCCTGCAAATTAAAAATAATATGGACTGAAACAAAGTTCTTATCACATCCACCAGTCACGGAAGTGTTTTTACTACCATGTCTTGCTCCACAACATTGCACAATATATGGTATTGTTATGCAGATTGCCATTGAAATCAATGCTGCAGATGTCCCATCCATTTCAATGGGTCTTTGTGTACTAAAGATAATTCTTGGCAAAAGCACTGCCAGTGACACTATTGTCAAAACTACTCACAGAACAAAGCTCTGACTAGATAAGATGCACAAGCACAGTAAGTAGGATCTTTTGTTATTGCTCTGATGTATGTTTCTATACAGCATCGCACACTATTACAGTAGAGTGCCCTTTCTGAATGTGCAGGGAAAAGCTATTGGGTACATTTTGCACAACACCACTCAATCCTGCTTCCCAATGAGTTTTGCCTTTGTCTGCAGCGGAAACTGGGGCAGACCTGTACTGTTGAAACCCCTCCCCCTCCACTCTTCATGCTCAGGTGGCCTGGGTGGGGAGGGGACATATTCATTGTTCACTGATTCTGGGACCAGTGTGCACTGATGCAAGTTAGCGTATCCACAAAGCTGCTACAAATTATGCCAGCTGCCGACAGACCTTTTCCGTGGACATGCTCACTGTACTGGTGGATGGGAGGGGTTAGTGTGTAGAGCTGCTCTGCTGGCTCTATACCCCTCAGGAAGACCCGTGGCTAGCTAAGCTGCCTTTACAGCTGCTTTGTGCTGTACAGTACAGTACAAAGGAATCAGAGTGAGGCTGAGAATCTGGCCCAAAGAATTCATTTGCCTCCAATCCAACCACAATTTATTCCTAAATAGTCTCGCACCAAATTTAACCTTCCTATTCCTTTCTGCGCATGTAATACACAGGAATGTATGTCACTGTATAAGCCACAGCATGTCTGATGGGAGAGAGGGGAGTCCAGAGGGCCTCCACACCACCAAGAGTCCCCAGCGGTGCAGGCACACAAAATGTTTCCAGGGACTGATGAGGTTCCACGCTAGAAAGCAGCTCCTGCAGCCGCACTTGGGCAGTGCAATGTGTGTATCGTGTGCTGCCCTACCTTGCACCAGTTCCAGCCATCACCCTGTCCCCTTTGGATCATCTTTCACTTGGAGGCGACACTAACCCTGCCCTGTCTTGCACTCACAGGCAGGATTGTGGCTACCCACTGTGCAGGTGGGCAGTGGAGCAGTGTAACTCTTCTGTCAGGTGGTTAATGGCAGAAACAAGTGTCACATTCAATATATCGAGGTTCCCTCTTGACAATAACTAGATTGGCTCAAGCCCCCACCCAGAAACCTGGGAAAACTAAACACACCTTCCCTGGGTTCATTCTCCTGCAGAACTTTCCCACTCACAAACACTCCAAGACTATGAACAAACAAGGGTATCCTTCTTAGGGGAAAGGGAACACACTCAAACTTGGAAAAACCCACCATCAGAATATATACGCTAATAAAGAGTAAAATACCCCCCTCTCCAGTAACTTTGGCAGTAGTCCATCTTACTACCTTCCTATATGCCAGTGAGAATGTCCCACAGGTGATAATCCTTTGGCCATACCTCAGATCACCCATCCACCAAACCCCACCCATGGTTGGGATCAGTGAGTAGCAGTCGTTCAGATGTCTCTTTGCTGGTCTCTCTCCAGTCCCAAGCAAGCTGCTTGTCTGGTCCTGTCTGGAGGTGCTGCCACCTAATCCAGCTTAGTGATTCATCTTGAATAAATGCTGGGTAGGCAAGGCCTCACCGGAGCACACTCAGCTCTACTGCTGCTCTTTGCATCATCTCTTGACCCAAAGGCCTCTGTCTGTCAAGCTGAGGTACTTTCTTGGTCTCCAGCACCACAGTATCTGAGCGCCTCGCAGTCTTTAATGTATTTATTTTTACAATGCCCTGGTAAGGTAAGGAAAAGCCATTATACCTATTTTACAGCTGGGAACTGAGACAAAGAGAGGCTAAGCGATTTGTTCAAGGTCACATAGAAAGTCTGTACCAGAGCAGAGAACTGAACCCAAGTCTCTGGCTAATGTCCTAATCACTGGACCATCCTGCACTGTCTCTTGCCACAGTCTATGTTGTCTCTCATAGCAAAGGCTGTATGGGAGGGGAACCAAGAGCACTTAGGACCCTGGAGCAGAGTCCTAGATGATTGGAAATGTGCTCTGACACAGATAAGAGCTTTTTCCTCTCTTTGAGCCTCTCTGGGAGCCTACTACCCACCAAAATCCAAATTAGGGCGTACTTATACTGACCTCCCAAGAGTCACTAGAGGAATTGTTGGCAGCATTGTTCTCAGATCATCAACAGAAGGGTAGAAAGTTCAGTCACCTCTGGAGCTTCTGGCCTTGGGGCATACAGCAGCATCTCCTTGAGTTCCCTCCCCAGTATCCCCATCCCTTTCCACATGTGCACAGGGCCAGTCATAATGTGGCCTGTATATTGTTAAGGAATTGTTGTTATAAAATTTTACGATTCCATGCACAATTCTCAGTCTTGCAACGAAATGGGAATGTAGCTCATCAGCAACAGTATCTGAGCTTCATCTCCTGGCAGGAAAACAGTCTTCTAGATTAGCTCAAGTACATAAAAGTGAAATGAAAGAGTTGTCATATCTTGCAATAGATTTCTTATGTTTAGATCGTTTTTAAAGTGATCTTACATTTCATTATCCCATGCTTTATGCATCTAGTGAATCTAACATGTTTCTGAGCATGTTGGAAGTGTAAGCCATTAAAACCAGAAAAGTATGTATGCAATTTCACAACCAGCACTTCATTCAGCCCAATTATATCTTCACTGGAATCTGCTTTGATTTATGGGACTTTAGAGCTTCTATGCAGTCAGACACTATCACCACCAATTCTCCCTTTGAATTTGCCTGGTACTGAAGTGAGGTTTACAAGCCTGTAATTGCCAGGATCATCTCTTGAGTCTTTTTTAAAAGTCGGCTTTACATTAACTATCCTCCAGTCATCTGGTTCTGAGGGTTATTTAAGCAATAGGGTACATACCACAGTGGTAGTTCTGCAATTTCATATTTGAGTTCCTTCAGAATTCTTGGGTGAATACCATCTGGTCCAGGTGACTTATTACTGTTTAATTTATCAATTTGTTCCAAGACCTCCTCTACTGACACCTCAATCTAGGTCAGTTCCTCAGATCTGTCACCAAAAAAATGGCTCAGGTGGGGAATCTCCCTCACCTCCTGTGCAGTGAAGATGGATTCCAAAAATTTATTTAGCATCTCCACAACGGATTTGTCTTCCTTGAGTGCTCCTTTAGCATCTCAATCATCTAGTGGCCCCCACTGATTGTTTGGCAGGCTTCCTGCTTCTGATGTAGTTAAAACATTTTTTGCTGTTAGTTTGTCGCTCATTTGCTAGTCGCTCTTCAAATTCTTTTTTGGCCTTCCTATTTGTCTGTTTCTACTTGACTTGCCAGAGTTTACGCTCCTGTCTAGTTTTCTCAGTAGGAGTTGACTTCCAGTTTTTAAAGGGTGTCTTTTTGTCTCTAACCACCCTTTTTACTCTGATTGTTTAGCCATGGTGGTGGTGGGGAGTTGGTCCTCTTTCTGTTTTTTTTGGGGGGGGAGGTATACATTTTGTTTGAATCTTGATTACGGAGATCTTAAAATGTTTCCATGCCATGCAGCCTGCAGGCATTTCACTTTTGTGAATGTTCATTTTAATTTCCATTTAACCACCTTCCTATTTTTTTTTATAATTCCCTTTTTTTAACTTAAATGCTACTGTGGTAGGTTTCTTTAGTATTCCTCCCCTGCCGCCAAGGTTATTACATTTCATTACATTATGGTCACTGTTACCAAGCAGTTCAGCTAAATGCACCTGCTGGACCAGATCCTGTGCACCACTTAGGACTAAACCAAGAATTGTCTCTCTCCTTGTGGGTTCCAGACTAGCTGCTCCAAGAAGCAATTATTAATGGTGCCTAGAAATTTTCTCTCTGCATCCCATCTTGAGAAGACATGTACCCAGTCAATATGGGGGTAGTTGAAATTCCCCATTATTATGCAGTTTTCTGTTTTTGTAGCCTCTCTAACCTCTCTGAGCATTTCGCAGTCCCCGTCACCATCCTGCTCCGATGGTTGATAGTATATTCCTATTGTTATACTCTGATTATTCAAGCATGGAATTTCTATCCATAGAAATTTTATGAATAGACTTCCCAGCAACTCACATCTCCGAGAGCCCTGGCCTTCTGGAGTGTCAGTCACCACTGCCAACTCTCTTCTCTCTTCTTTGTGGGCCACAACAGCCCTCTGCTCCAACCCAGTTCCTAGAATCCACCATCAACTGACTTTATTGCCATCTGCTTCGCTGAAAGTGTTTTTATCAATACCCTTTGCTTTTCCCTGCCTCCCTGCCCCACTCATGCACCTGATCTTCATACCCTCCCTTCTCCCTCCTCTGCTCTGCTCCTGTCACCATGCCACCATCCTTTACTATTTCTTTGTCCTTCCTCTCCATTCCATTCCCTCCCCTCTTTCGTCACCTCCAAAAAATAAATCTAAGAAGCTATAAACAGTCATAAGAAAGACAAGAGAAAACTCAGCGTCATTTTAGAACCCAAATTGATGTGCACATAGCTGAGTATCTTCCTTTGTGCAGTTCTTCAATATAGTTGTTACCTTTAAGGATTTTTAATTTGGGATGATCTACAATAGGAGAATCTCACTTTTTTCAAACCTGACACAAGTCCTCCTCGGAAAACCTATAACTCTTTGCACTGGTTCTCATGTCCTTTCATAGGAGGTGTTAGTTTCCATCACCTTTTAGAAAAAGACACCTTGTGGATAAGCACAATGATTAACTGGAGCTCAGAGTGACTGAGCAAATCCCATCAGTGGAGGACTGGTGGGACATGAATTTGGAGCAAGCTATCATCCCATCCAGACCCCTGTGGGTGATGACCCACAGATTGAGCAAGGCTGACCTAGACAATAAGTTTCCAGGTTCCAGAAGAAGCACATTATTTATAGACTGAATATCATGTCCTTCACCACACTAGTCCATTGGGAACTGTTAGCTGGCAGTAATTGATAAGCATTCTAACTATAGCATAAACAAGGGAATGCAATGCTGTTTCAAGTGGAAACATTTACAACCTTGGCAGAATTGCCATCTCTTACATGTCAGTTGGAGCTAGGAGTTAACTTTATTCAAAATGTTGCAGGGAGCAACTTCAGCCATTCATACAGCTTCCCTGTGAGGTACTAAAATAATAGCCAGGTCTATGGAAAAACATGCATGAATTTTTAACAGAGCTGCTTCCGATTTCTGACCATAACAGTTCAATCTTGGTGTAATTGATGAATGATATTTTTAATTAGTTCTTTGGAAAGATACATACGAGGCAGTTTATCTTCGTTATCTTGGCTTTGCTTAATAAAGGTTCTGATTAGCTATTTTTCCATAATATTTATTGAGCAGTAGAACAGTTTAATGTTATCTTTTTAATTACAAACTTAGCACAGCCATTTATCACCAAGGAAGTAGTGGCTATCAATTACAACTAATGCAATCATAAAACAAAGTGGATATAGATTGCTTTAAAATAACAGTGTAGCTGATACTGCATATAATAACAACATCAACTGTTGCGTTAGGATAGGTAATGGCCAATTTGTTTCAATACTAATCACTTTGATTTTACCTTAGACTTGGTAATAAGAACCCATTCATTACATTTCTAATAACAGCTAGTGATTGCTTTTAATTTATGGTTTTGACATAATTGGCAAAATTATCCTCTGGGCTACTGGTGCAACCCTGCAGAAGCCAGAGGGGTGTCCCCAGTGTTACTGAGGGGAGACTTGAACCTATTGTTTTTGAAAATTGTAGTACAAGTGCAGTAAAGTAAGTAAAAGGTTTGGGCTCCATTGTGGATTTGCTACAAGCCCCATTTATGGTACAGCCAGTGCTTAATTTATGCCAGGGCTTCCCAGAGCAGAGCCCTGTCATCTCTAGGATTGGCAGTTCATAGGCCTGGCACCTCTGGGCTTGCTGCATCAATTATGAACATAAAAAATTGCTTGAGCCCTGGCATCTAATTGCTTGAGCCCTGGCACCTCTTTCATTACTTAATTAATTGCAGTATGTTGTTGTTCTGACTCAGGAGTAGCCCGGGAAGCAGATTGTGACATAGATCATCCCAGTATGCCTCCTGGGTCCTCACACCCTGTTTGGGAGTAGGGATATTGTATACCAGCTTATACCTGCAGCAGTGTACTTCTCCTGGCATGCTGAAATAGCTGTGCTGGCTGGTGCATGAGGGAGATGGAGTCAAGGCTCCTTCCATTCCTACCAGCATGCACAGAGGGGCAGAGGAATGTAGCTGCCCCACAGAAGCTGCTATCCCACCTAAACAGCTAACTGTGGTATGGGTAGCCACTGCAGGGGGGACCACAATCTGGCTATTTGTTTTTAGCTGCTAAAATCAAATGAGTGAAGGTTTCTATCTGTGAGGTACAAAAACCAGGGACATCTGGGATAATCCTGAGCCCATAAAACTGGACAGTTGGCAGTGTGTACTGAGCACCCTTACAGATTTTCCAGGACAACTACCTTGAAAAAGGGCCATCTTGGGAAAACCTGAGCAGGTGGCAACTCAACATAGTTAATTTCCTGAGTTTGCATGGGCAGGCATAGGTGGATTCCATGCTTTTGATCTTCTCCTTTATCCATATGTTAACATCATGACCTTTTCCACTTTCTCTCAAAGATGGAGACAACAGTTTACTTACTGGACATCAGCTTTTGGTAATGTTCATACATAATATTCAGTGAGTCATTTGAACTATAGAAGGTGTGGATGCTTGTATTAGCTATACTATTGCACTGAAAATAAAATTATGTGTAAATATAATTATTATCAGCAGAAAGTTTTTGGATGGAATGTTTTGGTTTGTCTGGCTAAAATGCTCCATATCTTACTGATATCTTTGTCAATATTGGTCAATGTACTCATTTATTTAGCCCCCCTCTTCCTGATGATGCCAATGTAAGCATGGTGTAAATCTGAAACAGTACTGTATATGATATTTGATGGGAAAAAATTGTCCCTAAACAGTCCCCAGAAATGCAGGGGGGTTTTCAAGTGGCAGTTTTCTTGTCATCAAATGGAGGCAGCATCCAGCAAATGATATCTAAGGACTGTTGTTCATGTTGTTCTGGCCTTTGGTTCTGCCAGAAATTGCCTGAACAAGCCTTCTTAACTGGACACTGTTGGTCAGTGTCTCCTCCTGGCCTTTCAAGACATCTGGAGGACTAAGTCTTGTTGGTGGCCTGAGCAGTGGTTGTCAGAGTGCTAACACCTCCAGCAGGGGGCAGAGAAGGTCAGATCCATTCACAATCTCACATTATATTAGATTGTGGCAAAGTAATAATCTTCTTGAAGGACTGGTTTCTTAACAATCAAATGAAAATAGGACACCAACTGAAATTTTTAAATATTTTGGGATGTTTTTCTACATTTTCAAATATATTGATTTCAGTTACAATACACAATACAACATGTACAGTGCTCACTTTATATTATTTTTATTACAGATATCTGCACTGTAAAAATTATAAACAAAAGAAATAGTATTTTTCAATTCACCTCATACAAGTACTGTAGGGCAATCTCTTGATCATGAAAGTGCAACTTACAAATGTAGTTTTTTTGTTACATAACTGCACTCAAAAACAAAACAATGTAAAACTTTAGAGCCTACAAGACCACTCAGTCCTACTTCTTGTTCAGCCAATCTCTAAGAGAAACAAGTTTGTTTACATTTATGGAAGATAATGCTGCCCACTTCTTAATTACAATGTCACCTGAAAGTGAGAACAGGCGTTCACATGGCACTATTGTAGCTGGTGTTGCAAGATATTTCCGTGCCAGATGCGCTAAGATTCAAATGCCTCTTCGTGCTTTGGTCATTGTTCCAGAGGACATGCTTCCATGCTGATGACACTTGTTAAAAAAATAATGCATTAATTAAATTTGTGACTGAATTCCTTGGGGGAGAATTGTATGTCTCCTGCTCTGTTTTACCCACATTCTCTCACATATTTCATGTTATAGCAGTCTCAACTGATGACTCAGCACTCATTGTTCGTTTTAAGAACACTTTCACTGCAAATTTGGCAAAACGCAAAGAAGGTACCAATGTGAAATTTCTAAAGATAGCTACAGTGCTCGACCCAAGTTTTAAGAACCTGAAGTGCCTTCCAAAATCTGAGAGGGACGAGGTGTGAACCATGCTTTTAGAAGTCTTAAAAGGGCAACACTCCGATGCGGAAACTACAGAACCCGAACCACCAAAAAAGAAAATCAATCTTCTGCAGGTATCATCTGACTCAGATGATGAAAATGAACATGTATTGGTCTGCACTGCTTTGGATCACTGTCGAGCAAAACCCGTCATCAGCATGGACATGTCTTCTGGAATGCTGGTTGAAGCATCAAGGAACATACGAATCTTTAGCGCATCTGGCATGTAAATATCTTGCGATGCCGGCTACAACAGTGCCATGCAAACATCTGTTCTCACTTTCAGATGACATTGTAAAGAAGCAGGCAGCATTATCTTCTGCAAATGTAAAAAAAACCTTGTTTGTCTGAGTGATTGGCTGAACAAGAAGTAGGACTGATTGGACCTGAAGGCTCTAAAGTTTTACACTGTTTAATTTTTGAATGCAGGTGTTTTTTGTTTTTTTTACATAATTCTACATTTGTAAGTTCAACTTTCACGATAAAGAAATTGCACTACAGTACTTGTATGAGGTGAATTGAAAAATACTATTTATTTTGTTTTTTACAGTGCAAATATTTATAATAAAAATAAATGTGTGCACTGTACACTTTTTATTCTGTGTTGTAATTGAAATCAATATATTTGAAAATGTAGAAAACATCCAAAATATTTAAATAAATGGCATTCTATTATTAACAGTGCAATTAATCGGATTTAAATTTTTTAATTGCTTGACAGCCCTACTATGAATCTATGAAACACCTTTGGCTAGGTCCTTTGCTGGTGTAAATTCACATAGCAGCGGCAGTCAAAAAAGCTAACAGAATGTTGGGAATCATTAAGAAAGGTATAGATAATAAAACAGAAAATATATTGCTTCTATATAAATCCATGGTATGCCCACATCTTGAATACTGCTTGCAGATGTGGTCGCCCCATCTCAAAAAAGATATAGGAGCCTGATGCCCCTATTTTCTCCTATATGTCAGTCTCCTTGGCTAGACTACTTCTCCCATGATGCATCTATAGTCATATGACTTCCATGATATACTACTGAGCTGGGGAGGACATCCCAGTTGCATCATGAAAGATATAGTCCAGCCAAGGGAACCTGGCCAATAGGAGAGAATGGAGAAAAACAGCTCCCATGATGCATTGCACCACAATGGAGAAATGCAGTTTAACATTGAAATGATTCATAATGAAATGTTTTGGGTTAGTTAAACAAACTGAAGTATTCTGATTCAGATCAAGCAGACCCAAAACCTAATATAGTGTTTCAAATTTTCCACTGGAAAAATAAAAAGCTTTCCGAGTGGAAAATAGGAATTTTCTTTGGAAAATTGAAGGTTACCCACTGAAGTTTTTGATTGAAAAGAAACTGCATTTTCCGTTGAAAAACCATTTTGACAGAAAAATCCTGGCCAGCGTTAATAATGAGAGGATAAGTGTTTTCCCATCATTTGTTCCGCATTTGTGAACCCTTGGTGTTGTATCTTTCATTATTATGCTGTCTTATTATACATTTCCATTCCAACTTCCATAATCTTAATTACCTCAATCAAGTCCTCTCCAACTCTTCTCCTTTGCAGGCTGCATAATCCTGATTTAATTCCAGTCAATCAGACAGAAATATGTGTGACAAGAATGCATTCAGAGAAATGGAACAATTTGCTGCTTGTTTTAGTTTAACAGCTGAACTGCTAAAGATGGACCAAGTAGAAAGAACAAGTCAAAAATCTGATTGGTTTTATAACAGCATGTGTAATGCATAATTTACAGCAACCTATATCAAATCTGCTACTCATTTATGGAACACCTTGTAATTTCAGCTTTTACTATTAGCTTGTCATAGGCCCTGATTCAGAAAAGCATCCCTGTTCAGGACAGCCCTTAAGTATGTCCTTAAATCCCAATGGGGAGTAAACACATGTTGAAGTTAACCACAGGCTTAAGTGTTATGCTGAGTAGAAATGGATTTAAGCACATGCTTAAGTGCTTTCGTGAATCAGGGCCATATTACCCACTAAGTATTCTCCCTTCTCAGACTTTCAACTGTATCTTTCTAAGGGTTTTATGAACAAAACCAGACACAGTTCTCCAAGGAAGCATGCACTGGTTTGCTAGAATACATTCTAAAACCCTTTATATTATTTTCTATCTTTAAGCACTGGGGGCTTGATCTTACATATATTTAAGTCAATGGAAAAGTTCACATTGATTTTAATGATGCAGGATCAGTGCCCTGACGCATCTCTTTTCTTGAGATCTCCAAGATGACTCACTCCTCCAGTATGCACTCTTTTTCTGAGTTGATCTCACAAGTCCAGAGCCCATCAATACATGAGAAGTTTGGGGCTAGATTTTTCAAGTCAATAATGAGGCTTATTGTTACGAAGGGGAGACCACAACTCACCCGAGAGAGTCAGCAAATAATTTAACTTTAACACAGAGAAATAGAAGAAAATTAATTTAAATACTATTCTGTTGTATAGAGGTCCAATATCTGAGCATCTTCCAGTAGTGCATTAAGCAATGTGACTAACATCTGTCTCGTCTGGTTTGTTCTTTCTCTCCTCCTCTCCCCACGGGGAGAATTGTGTGTTATGTTTTGGTGGGTTTTTTAAAAATGTACATACTGCTGTGTGTTTATATTAGAGCAGGCAAGGTTGAAGTGTGCTCTGCCTTGCACTTAGTACAGAAGGTGATGGGGTTTTTGACAGTCTTTAGTTTTTGGGGAGTTCATTTCATACTCTCAGACCTGCCTCCAGAAAAGCTCTGTCCTTGCACAGATGAGCTTTACCCTTATTGTAGAAAGTTCCATTGTCCCCGAAGAGTAGAGATGTTGACCATGATCTGACTATCTGAAATTGACTCTCTGAAGTCATATGAAAATTATACTTAAATATAGAGAAAATATGAAAATAAGCTTAGTGAAATTCAGGAATAGTAGAATTTGAAAGCATATTTTCCTAATCATCCAAGTTAACTTGAGTCAGACTTTTTATGCAATTGAGCAGTTAAAAGTAGACTGATTATTTAGGCCTTATTCTGAGAAATGGTTGAAACATTTTTCCTGAAATTTTTCTAAAAAATTCAGCTTGAGACAGACATGTGGTATGGAAATTTCAGCCCAAATGGTTGAAGTATGGCACCGTTATAAGCAACTGAAAACAGAATCTGTGACAGAGTCCTGTGCTAGCAAGTGAGCCAGCCCTGCATCACTTAGGGTATGTCTACAGAGCAACTAGATACCTACGGCTGGCCCGTGCCAGCCGACTTGGCTCATGCAGCTCAGGCTGTTTCATTGCTATGGAAACTTCTGGGCTCGGGCTGGAGCCTGGGATCTAGGACCCTCTCACCGTGCCTGGCAGTCTACACAGCAATGAAACAGCCCCATGGCCCAAGAGCCCCTTGAGCCCAAGTTGGCTGGCACAGGCCAGCTGTGGGTATCTAATTGCTGTGTAGACACACCCTTAGGTAACAGTTCCCCTGGAGAAAGATTATTGGTAAATATGCAGCTAATTAACTGATCAGTCCAGGGGCTGATGAACCAATAAGCCATCAGCTGAGGGCTATAAAAGAAGGCATAGGAAGGAAATGAAGGAGAGGACTGAGTTAGCTGAGCCCAGTATGCTTTGAGATCCTCAGAGAAGGACTCCTCTGTTCCTCTCTGTGGAAAAGGGCAGAAGCCAATGTAAACCCTTGGCTACACAAGACTGTATTGCTGGTGGGAATATAAATAAATAATGTGGAGGTGCCACTCACTGAAGAGCCGGAGGGCATCGCAGGGTGGGGTGGAGCAGAGCATGCCCTATTACACATTCTTATAATGGAAAGTGTTGGACAACCATAGCTATGTGCGCCGCTACCTGTGCTGTCTGTAATAATGTAAAGTTAACCTCACCGGGTGTACATTTTAAAGATGGAAAGATATTCTGTAAAGATATTTGACTATAACAGGGTTCAAAAAAGAACTAGATAAGTTAATGGAGGGTAGGTCCATCATTGGCTGTTAGCCAGGATGGGCAGGGATGGTGTCCCTAATATCTGTTTGCCAGATGCTGGGAATGGGTGGATGAATGGATCACTTGATGATTATCTGTTCTGTTCATTCCCTCTGGGGCACCTGGCATTGGCCACTGTCGGTAGACAGGATACTGGGCTAGATGGACCTTTGGTCTGACCCAATATGGCTGTTCTTATGTTCTAGAATGAACCTGATTGGTATGGTGATAAATGAGTAGCAAACTGGTGCTTCCTCATATCTTGAAAACACAAGGCAACTTTTTGAAGTTCATTTACTCTACTGTTGAATAAATCTAAGGTAGCATAGACCCAAACTATTACCTAAATTACACTTAGGTAAACAGACTATAGTAGAGTCAGTATTTATTCACCACTGCTCTGCTAATAGTCAGGATTCAAAAACTTGATAGAAAAATAATTTCCCAAACTATATCAAGGTCAGTATTAATCCAGAGGGACAATACTTTGTGATATTGACCCAAACCAGAATTCAGTATAGGGAAAATCTAGCCCCAGTTTTTGTGGAGAGGGGTTGGGCTCCCCAGGTAGTATGGTTTCACTGTTCAAAGTGGTGGACCTGAGATATAGGGATGCTGTGCAGTTGGAGGGAGTGGGGCCTGTATAGGCTTGGGCAGGAAAAGAGAAAGTGCAGAAGAATCCACTGCTGTGTGGATCCTCCTTTTCTTCCCACCACTGGCCATTTTGAGAAGAGGATTGTTCTCTCCTATCTCCCATGCCTGATCCAACATCTAGACTAAGGTGCTGGGCTCTGTATTTTGGCCTATATAGAAAGTTCCATATGTTCTATTAGAAAAAATAAGCAACTATGACGTTTCAGGCTGAATTCTGGGGCACTCAAAAGCAATAGTATAGACTGTGCGGTAGAGAACAGAGTAAATTCTGGTCCATTGTAGTGGTTTATTTGCACATGTTATCGGTTGGATAACACTGCTCTACAGCCAAAATGCTTCTGAAATAAATGTAGTGTAACTTTACTAATTCTGGGTCACTGAAAATGAAAATGATGCTTAAAATTGTTGATTGGCTCTAGTTTTCAAGATATCCATGACTGGGTTTGGACAGTACTTTTTTTTTTAAAAAAAAATGAATGATGCAATCTGAAGCTGGTTTTGCGTCATACATGACATGAATTGCATCATGTTATTCCTAGAAGTCATGGATGATGCAATCATAACAAAGCTTACATCACTCTGCTGAACAAATTGCCCTATATCCGCTCTAGAAATCATACAGTGTCGTGCTCTCTTATTTGTGTTGTTTTTTTTTTTGGAAGACACACACATTGTTTATTAGCCAAGAGAGAGAGAGATCACTCATTGTGTGTGTGAACAGTGCAGATTCTGCTATGTTTGTGTGTGAGTGACTTTTTTGCAAAAAAAAAAAGTACTATAATTATTAAGAAAGCACCTTTTTTTTTTTTTTTTTTTTGGAGATCAGGACAAGAGGAGAGGGGCCCACACACACACATGCATGCAACACACAAAAAACAAATCAAAGTGGTTGAGAAAAAAAAAAAAGAAATTTTTTTGCTTTTTGCATTTGGAGAGCCAAGAGATCATAGCAGCAGCAATTGTTACTTCTTGCTCTGCATGGTGTTGGAAAGTGGAAAAAAAGAAAAAAAGAAGAAAAAAAAAAAGAATTATTATCCCCACATTCCATCAGCTATACACCAACGGAGAACTGGAATGATTCTCACTTGATGAAGAATCTTGAGTCAGGAGAAGAGGGAGGAGGAGGAAAGGATGAAAACCACTGTCACAGACCATCATCCACCTCATCCTCCTCCCCCTCTCCCCTCCTACTCTCACCTCACACACACAAGGTGAACTGAATGACCTTGACCTTGATTTGGAACAGGAACTACCCAAGGCAGAGCTGAGCTGCAGGGGACAGACTACAGCAGTGAGATTGGCAGGTGATGTTAGTTAGTCCATTCATGTTCATCCGTGAAAGGATCTTGTCTCTTTCTTCTTCATGGAAGGTGATCTTGGTGATGAAAACAACAATGATTGATGGTGCAGCCCTCCAACATCATCCAGACAGATCCAGATGATTGATTGACTGAGACTGTTCATTGATTCGAGAATTAAAATTTTTTAAGCTGTTTTAGTGCATAATGGCAATGTTTGCCATCAATTCCAGTTAGTCATGCATGAAGAATGAAACAACATGATGACACAACAATTGAACAACATTGCAACATTTATACATCAGTGGCAGCAGCTTGGCTTGTGAAGGTTGTTGCTCTCTTTGCTTGGTCTGGCTGCTGACTGACAGAAGTGCTGTAATTGCTCTTGGAGAATGGGAGTCAAAGAAGAGATTTCCACTACATCAGACATCATTGGCCACTTGTTGGAGCAAGGGAGAGAGAGCCTGGGTGTCAAGCAGCAACCACTTGTTGTTGAATCAAGTTAGAAGGACTATACACATTTACAACAAGCTGGGTCTGATGAAGAGAACACAAAAAGCAAAACAGACAAAGCACAAAGCAACCTTTCAAGTACAGGAAAGAAAATTTCAAGAGGAAGAGATGAAGAAGGAAAAGAGGTTTTTGTGATTGTCTTCTTGAGATGAAAAGATGATGTGATGCACCAAGAAATGCATGCAAAGAAAAGGCAGCAAAAAAAATGAAAAGAAAAACAAGCAACTCAACAACAAATTTTCCAAAAACAACAAGGCAGACAACTACAGGTTGGTGGTGTTCACAAAAAAAAAAACATACAAAGCCCATTATCCTCATTTTTTTTTCACAGATTTTTTTTTTTTCATGTCACTTTTTTTCGCATTTTTGCTTTCTGCGTGCGATTTTCCAGAATCAGGCATTGCATTGAGATGAATGCAAAGGGCAAGATTGCATGATCAATGGAACATGGCAAATGATGCCTCTGGAACAATGAATGACAAGAGACAAATGATGAACATAACAAGAAAGACAGTATGCAAACAATAAAACTTTTAATAATAGTAAACTTTTAATTTTTTAATTTTTTTTTTTTTTTATTTTTTTTTTTTATTTTTTTTTTTAAACTTTTTTTTTTTTATAAAATGTAAAAATAATGAATAAAACAATATAAAAACATGAAATAAAAATATAATAAAAAAGAATTACAATTTATGAACATAAAATAACATACAACACAATAAACTATCACTACATACAATTAAAAAACAAAACTTACAAAAATAAAAACATTAATTATTTATTTTTTTACATATATAAATATTTAATTTAAATAATTAAATACATATAAATATATCAATTTCTCTAAAAACAGCAGACCAAAAAAAAGAGACCAGTGTAATCTATTAATTCAAAAAACAACTGATATCAAAGGTGACTTTGGCATCACATTAAATGGACAGAAGGTCAAGGGACAAATTTAGTTTTTGCGTTTACTGGGATAAATCTGGAGTAACCTCACTGGGCTTTGATTCAACCTTAGTGGATGAAAATTGCTGCCCCCTGGGCAGCTGTGCCTCCTGGGGGATTCCCCCCTATGGAAGGACAGAAATGTTACACTGATGCTCCCTCCTGGGGTTCTAAGTGGAGAAAACAGTTTTAAATTATCATTAGGTAACATCTAAGATCTGTCAGTGAAATCAATGCGTTATCAAGCATCCTGGCCATTTCCTTATATAGCCAGCATCCCCCACATTCAGTGCAGCTCCAGCCCTGCAGTAGAATGGCAATGTGACATCTATGCTGCTGTGGCATCCCTCCTGGTCTGGGTAGGTTTTATGCATTTGGGGGTCCACAGTCTGGAGTCTGCCAGTAGAAATCCAAGAGCGAATCAGTTTCCTTGACCTAAGTGTCAAGGATTTACATCACTGTAAGCTAGAACAGAATTTGGCTCTGGTTCATTATCATGTAGCTTTGAGATGTTTGATGTCAGAGGTGAACAGTGGCTAATGCTAGCTATTGACCTCTGCTCTAAGAACAAAATAAGCAAAATCCAAGTTTGAATATTGAATGTTGCTGATGGCTCTCAGTCACAGTCAATAAAACTGTGATAAATAAAGGGGTGGGGGGGAAGCAACTCTCTTTTATGGACACCCACCCAACCTGTAGCTATAAAATCCCTCTTAGTAACTGTTCCCTAATTGCTCTACCTGTAATGGGTTAAAAAGACTCTCTGCTATGCATAGGTAAAAGGGAGTGAGTGGGCACCTGGCCAAAAGAGCCAGCGGGAAGGTTAGAACTTTTTAAAATTGAAACAAGACTCCCCTTTTGTCTGTCTGAGGTTGTTCTCCCAGAGAGAAGGGACACTGCAGTTATGCTGTGAGAAGCTTGGGCCAGGTATGAAAAAATCATCACTATCATACCTAGAAACTACTCATTTAAAACCCCACATATTTAAGTAGATCAGGAAATGGCTAGGAAGATGCGATTAGGTTTAATTCTTTTATTTCTTTATGGCTTGTGAATTCCTTTGTGCTAACCCCAGGTGCTTTTTGTTTTGCTTGTAACCTTTAAGCTGGACCTCAAGAGAACTATTCTTGATGCTTAATCCTTGTAGTTGTTTTTTTTTAAATCTAGCAAATGCCTAAATTCCCAGATGTATTTTCTCTCTTATTTTATTAATAACATTTACCTTTTTAAAGAACAGAATTGGATTTTTGTGTCTTAAGAGCTTTGTGTACATGCTGGTGGCTAATTTTTCTTTCTCAGCTCTTCCCTGGAGCAGGGTGGTGTGGGGGTGTGAAAGGCTTGAGGGTACCCCACAGGAAGGAATTCCCAAGTGCGCCTTCCTGGGTTCTCAAAGTGTTTTTGCACTTGGGTGGTGGCAGCATCTACCATCCAAGGTCAGAGAGAAGCTGTAACCGTGGGAGTTTAATACATGCCTAGAGTGGCCAGTATTAATTTTTAGAATCCTTGCAGGCCCTCACCTTCTGCACTCAAAGTACCAGAGTGGAGAATCAGCCTTGACAAAAAGTTTTATGTGTATAAGGACTGCAGTGCATTTATGTAGCCTTTCAAAAGTAGAAGCCATTAAGAAGTTTAAAAAAATTCCCCTCAGATTTCAGAAAGAAAAGGAAGATCCCTTGAGCAGAATGGTATTTCTGCATTGAATGTGACAATAATATCCAAGAGAAGTACAGGATCATGAGTGCCTTAATTTGGAATGACATCTGAATTTGAAGAAGAAAAAAAAAAGATGTCTTTATACAGCAGAGATAAGCAATTAATCTCAAATATTTGATCTGCCTCATGGACATTGTCTAGAATACAAAATACTTGCTTTTGTTTCAGCCCATCGACAAATTGTGCTGTCCAGTATAATTAGTTTGAGATAACTCAGGACATGTTATTAAATGATTAGATGACCTTTAATCTAAGTGGGGATTTTAGCACATTTCAGTCATTCAAAACCATCAAGGAAAAAGAGTTATTACATTTCTAGAGGAAAAAAAGGCAAAGTCTACCTTACATAAGGAGGTGTCTGGTAAACTGGACCCAAAAAAATGCAGGTACCAGCATAAGCACTGAGGAAAAGAAAAGATACAAAACACTGAGTTAATAAAAGAAAACAACCAAAGAAAACCTCCAAAAATCTCCACAAAAAGAGCACACCAAAGAGGCAAGGGCAGGACAATCAAATAACTCATCATGCATTTTGGGGCACCTGGTGGCCCTTTTCCCCTAATCCCAAGAAGCTTTCATGAAGGGGAAGGCTGGATCTGCATCTGGATTCCAATACTCCATTTCCAGCCTCACTCATGCCAGGATTTTGGCAGGAGCTGGAAAACATTCTTGTACCCATTACAGTAGCTCTTTGAGTAACCTGTGCAGAAAAAAAAGGCAAGTTTCACCAACAGACAGTTTGCAGGACTAGGTTTATATACGTCAGTAGAGGTTGAATCAGTCAAAGATCCATGTCTATCAAACACAGTCCATTCAACTGCTCCTAATATTAGTTTTCTTTTTATTTTGAACTTCTTCAAGTGTCACAGACTTTGTCAAGGTGCCCCTGCTGGACACTCACCAGGCAGATGTATTTGGGCCTTACATACTGGACCTGTGTGCTTTGCAGCTTTCCTGAGTCTAAGCAGAGTCCATGCATTGCTTCTGGCTGTGGGTTTCTAGGCACTCTCTCAGGATGTAGATTCTTTTTCTGCCTCCCTTTCTGAGAGCTGGGACTCCATGGCCCAGCTGTATAGGGCCTCAAACTAGCACCAGCTCCCCAGACTTCCTAGTTACTTAAGCACACATACCCCAGGCTCCAACCTTGTGGGCACTCCGTTTTATAGTTTACCTCTTCAGGGACACAGGACAGTTGAAACAAAAAGACACAGACTTTGCACAAGGTTTCTAGCCCAATCACCCTTCACTTTAGATAACACAAGAGATAAACACCTGTGTGCTGTCCCCTGCCTTAGTTTTCTCATCACTCTTGAGCATTCTTTGGAATCTAGACAGAATCCTCAATGGTATCCATGCTCATGGAAGCTCATGGCTTTTTCTCCAAAACATGGAGTCTGATCTCACTCCTGCTTCCTTCTGATTCCTTTCTAAAACAGCTGGTAAGAGAACCTTCCTTTTATAACTTCCAGTCCTCTTTGTCAGGTGACCCCTTAAGTCAGGCTCAGTGCCTCCCCACCATCCAGTGATCAGTTGCCTGGTTACCATCCCATCTGCAAGGACTTGTTCTTTTGGATGGTAGCCAAATCATTGACCTAGGGTGCCTCTATTCTAATAAACAATCACCAAGGTTTAACGACCTTCTGTTGTTAGCCCTATGTCAGGGAATTTCAAACCAAGGTGGAGGTAAAAAGACAGCAGAGAAGGCAGAACAGCCTTACAATCAAAATGGAATTTGTAGTTTGATATAGATACATATAGAGAGCTCATAATCTCAAACAGAATTCATAAATTGAACATAGATTCCCCAGATTAGTACACCACGCTATGATCTGGTGTTTGAAATTCTGTATGTTGTTCATGAATCAGTCATCAGCTGGCAAAAATAAATAATAATGAGCTCATTTCACTAACAATGGACTCATAATTATGCAGCTGTTCAGTCTGTAAAGGCTTTTATTTTTCTTCCACAATAGAAAAGGTAAAGCTGTCCTTTTTGTTTGTCTTTTTGATTTCCAGATATTAAAAGAAAACTAAGTGAACTTGATTTGCATTTGCATTTCAGGATGGCAAACCCTCTGCTTGATATCTAGGATCTCTTAGGTACGTGTCTGTATATGGGGGCATGTGTACCGGAGCTTCACTACTGCAGCAGAAACTACACAAAGTATTGGGGTTCACTGGCATGTAAGGGGAGTGGATTTTTAGGAAGGTGGAGCATGTACTCTTACCCTGGTCACCCAGCGATGCTTTTCGGGGGTGAGAAGAGCCATAATCCTGCCTCCTTCCTGTATACACTGGGGTGTCTAGTGCCCCAAGGGGGTACCAGTAGACAGCCTCCCCCTTATAGCTATTATCTCATTATTTCCTTGTTCTCTCCTGTCTGTCTGCCTGCCTAGCTCCATCTGCAGTTTCCTGTTGTTTGCTTAGATGGTAAACTTTTAAGGGAAAAGGTTGTCTTTTGGGTTCTGTGTTTCTACAATGCCTAGCACAATGGAGTCCTGTTCCTTGACTAGTGCTCCTAAGTACTATGGTAATAAAAGCTACAAGAGAAAATGAAAGACTTCCACAGCGCTTTCTGTCTGGGGTTCTAAGAGACTTCCCTGAGTAATGCACTAATTTTGAATTATTTCTGGAGAGCCCTGTACAGGAGTCAAAGAGGACTAAATTGTTCCTCTAAGGCAGAGCCCTGCAACAGGTAGTGTAAAAATAGGCACATTGTGGTGGGACTGCCAGGAGAAATTCTGGCTGATTCAGCATCTATTCCTTCTCTTGGTGTCTAAGGAGTGCATGCTGGAGTGGCAGCTCACCTTAAATGGGTGCAATGTCTGTTCCTCTCCATTCTCAGCCACCTCTTTTGGCCAGTGCAGAGAACGGGGGGACAGATAGCTCAGTGGTTTGAGCATTGGCCTGCTAAACCCAAGGTTATGAGTTCAATCGTTGAGGGGGCCATTTAGGGATCTGGGGAAAAATCTGTTTGGGGATTAGTCCTGCTTTGAGCAGGAGGTTGGACTACATACCACTTGAGGTCCTTTCTAACTGTGATGTTCTATGATGATCTGTGCTCCCTAGGGATAGTGCAGTGGGCTCGTGTGCAAGGACATAGTAGGGGAGGCTCCTTGAGCTCTCTCTCTTCCCCTGTGCTCCCTCTTAGAGACAAAAATACAATCTAGACCATGGCATTGACTTGACATTTTCCTCATAATTCTGGAGTCTCCACCATAAAGCCTTTCCATGCAAGTTCAATAGCTTAATCTGCAATTTAAAGTATATCCAGATTGCTGTTCCAGCTACATCAGTCCGTGTACCCATTTCCTTGTCATTTGGACATTTTGCTGATTATCTCAGAAGCTTTAAATGGATGTATTTGCCTTCTGCACTACAAAGAGTGGAAACTTCTGACAGTGGAAACCATGGGGACAGCTTCTCAGCAAAATTAGCCCTGTTTTGTTGTGTGAAACATCAAAGGTGGCAAAGAGAAGCAATGCAATGTCTTTCTTGGAATAGAGAAATAAAATCATATTAATGGCTAAAATCTCTTGGGCATAAAATAAATACCATACATTAGATATTGCTCTTTGACTGCTTCTGCTGATAAAGGCAAACCCAATAGACAGTGTTTAGGGGCTGTTTAGTGAGCAGGCCCATTGGTGTCAGTGGTGATTCACTAGAGTATGGTCTGAGGAATTTGGACAAAAAGGTTCAAAACACTTGGCTAATTAATCATAACCCTAGTCTCCAGTGTTATCCCTCTTTTATAGACAGGGAAACTAAGTAAAAGAGTTTGCACGACTTGCGCAGGACTACACAGAGTTCTGATGTTCTCATTTCACAGTCTGCTGCTCAGAATTACTTGTCTATCAACTTTCCTAAAAGATTGGTATTAGAAATACTGGAATATAATTTTCTATTGGACCCAAAATAAACCAGCAAAAAAGGACAAACCATATAAATTACTAACCAATTTAGTTAAAAATCACACCAAACTTCTGTGAGAAGTTTTACACAGTGTAAATACTCAGGTATTACAAAATATGTTTTCAATCCATGTTAGTTCTGTTTTCTCAAAATCATAGCATCTCCTGGCTCTCAGGAGCAGAGATGCCAATGGTATCGTATGCTCACCAAGTTTTATTTTCCTTCCATATGATCCCTATTTCTTTTAAGAAGTTTTCATCTCAGAGAAGGTGTAGGAGGACAGGGAACCACGGAAGATTTTGTTACGGCCTAGCTTAGGCAGTTCCGCTTTCTCAGCGCCCGGTTATTGTAGGGCACGGCATGCTAGTTCCAACCTGCCATAACTGGTTGGAACCGCTGCGTGGAAAGCCCCTAGGCTGTTGGCCAAGGGGGCGGCCCCGGAGGGTGGAAAGTCCCTATTGCATTATGCATGAGCTGCTTTGCTGCTGTTTATATAAATATGAGCATGATTTGTGCTGGTTTTTGGACTCCGTACCAGGCCGAGCTCCAGGGCGCTGGGTTCCCCGTCTCTGTGACAGCAACGCTTGGAGTCCCCGTTGCGGGTGTGTCACTTTATCTTCATTAAAGCCAATAACTCACAGTGTGTGTGGGCCTCGTTCTTGCAGAGCAGCTTGGGAGGGCCTACGGCCTCCATAGAACCTAACAGAAGGGAATTTGCAAGTCAGTATTTTAAATTTAGTATTTAAGAGCTACATGGCAAATGATTACTGCATTCTAGTCCTACTATGGTAGGATGCATAAAGGACTCTGGAAACATTTTGACAAACTTTAGTAGCAGCTGTTTAAAGAAACAATTACATTTCTTTGTGGCTCTACCAAGTGTTGTTTGTCTTTTCATTCAGAAGGCAGAGGTGAGTTTCATGACTTTAGAACTACTATCCACAAGTTTAGGTTTCCATGTATTCTGACCCATTCACATTTTAAAAGTAACTTGCCTGAAGAAATAGAATCATTTGCAAAAAGAAGTCAACCCACTTTTTAAAACACTACATGGCTCACTGATCCCTGTTTCTTCCCATATATCAGTAAACTTAAATATGTTTTGGAATAGAGATCTATGCTGCTCCAGGTTCAGCTGAAAATGGAGTGTCAGCTGTGGATGGGAATACAAGACATTGTCCAGGGTTTCAGAGTGAGAGATTTGGAAGATATGAATTCATATATTCTTTCCTAAATAGTAAATGTAATTTCATTTCTAAACCCTTTATGCTTTTAATGCAATAAAAGTGAAGGCAGCTGTATACAAACCATTTGGCAGCAGCTGAATGTTCGGGTTATTTGGGACTCTATTAAATCTTTTATATGAAATGTCTTGAGCAAACTATTACCAGCTGATCCCTGTCTTCTGCATCCCAAACCTGGCAGAACTGAATACAGTTTTTCTAATGACCATATTTAACTGCTGAAAATTTTCTTCTATGCAATAAGGGACTACATTTTGGAGAAATTAGGACAATACCCCCCTTCTTTCTGCTGTCTTCCATGCTATGCAGTATAATAGAACCAAGATAGTCTTGAATAATAGATCTCAGATTAATTTAAAGATAAGTTACTTTTATACTTTAACTTTTTACCAAGTAAATACTGTGCATTCTGGTACTATACACAGGACTCTGGCAAGCAGAGAAATAGAAAAAAAAAAGATAAAGGTGTGTATATGGTGTATATATTTATGTATATGCTACATGTCTGTGTGGCCAGAGAAATCTTGCAACAGATTCATTTGGGGGCCATAGATGGCAATCCTAGGAGCTTCCAGTGACTGAATTAGTTGTTGGCATAAATTAGAGCAGCGTCAAGGTCTCCCTATTAGCCACAAAGCAATTATAATAATAAAAACAGAACATACAGTGCTGGAGAAAACTTTGTCCTCTTGCTTCTTAGGGCCCAATCCAACCCCCACCCCCTAAAAGTCAACGGAAAGACTCCTATTGACTTTAATGCCAGTTGGATTAGGTCCCACAAGATCAGACCCCAAAGTAATAGCCATACTCCAGGCAAAGCATGAAACAAGGACTATATCAACACTTCTGGGTGTCAGAATTCAAGTGTCCCCTTCTCTTTGCACACACATCCCCCAACCACATGCTGAAATTCTTGGCTAACAGAAGATAATTCCCATGTACTCCCATTAACAATTTCAAGAAGCCTGAGAACAAAGATTTCTAGAGAGCTTGAATAAATTGGGATGATTTTGTATTTTCTTGGTGCAATTACATTTCATAAAACTTATTTATTATGATTACAGGGTACAAGTAGCTTTCATCCTTTTCTCATTCATTACACTGTTTCTGGTTTCCCGCATGTAAACAAGAAGCAAAGGAAATTAATATACTACAAAGTATATGGTATGCTATTACAAATCAAAACCATTAATGTAAAGCTGTCCATGACACTTGGAATATATTTCCTGCTCCTTAAAAATGCACACTGAGAAATCCAGGGTTTTCAAACCTTAATATGAGATGAACTGAAATCAAAGAGTTTTTTGGGTTTATGGGTGGGTGTTCAATTGTCATCGCTAGCCCCCAGCTGAACTGCATAATATAACACAACATTGCCATTTTTAGGGATGCTTTAGAGCAGCTGCTCTTAACTTGGGGTGCATGCACCCCCTGGGGGTGTGAGATACCCTTTCTGGGGGTGTGAGACATGCCAGATTTTTTAGAAGGTAAATCTCAAAAACACAAATTAAGCACAGGCACATAAGTACAACTACTTTGTTTAATCAAACGTATGTATTTATTAACAGTATACTTTTTTTTAACAATTGCTGTAATATACAAACAAAAAAATTATCTAGGTTTAAAGAACACCTACTTCAATTATTTTTTTATAAGGGGTGTGAGAACATATTTTGAGAAACAAAGGGGTGCAGGCTACAATAAAGGTTAAGAACCACAGCTTTAGCACAATGACCATTGCTGGTTAAAGTGGTATAGGCAGCAAGGAAATGGTAAGAGTAGAGTTGTTTTCTTATAGTCTGTAAAATGTATTTCTGCAAGATTTGTGTATTAGGTTGTTTTAGACAGAATCAAATGTTACTTGTGCCTACAAATTTGTAATTATTTTTTATCCACTAAGTATTATCTTTAAAATATTCTATGGTAGTTATGAGCTGTCTGTTTTCCATTCTAGAAGATATTATGGGTGATGGTACAGTTCACCAGGCCCTGTAGCCTAGAAATCACAGGTGGCTTTAACAGGGGTTTACAGGTTCAATTGCACACACAGAAATCATGAAACCATGGGTGTAAAAGCAGGCAAACATACATGTCTCCTGGCCAGGTGCAGATGGAAGGCCCCTGGGGTAGGTGATGGAAAGTGAGTTTGCCCGGCCCTCATCCAGCAGTGGCAGCTCCTGTCCCACAGTACTGGGCCTGGCTCCCCATTGCAAGCATTGAGACCTGATTCATGGAGTTGTAGCCCCACTCAGGTTTGGCCAAGCTGCCTCTCTGTCGGTGCCCCCTTCTGCAATTTAGTACAGTGCATCCATTGAATCAGGAGGCTACATCTGCCTCTGCTAGAAACCCATTTTTATAGGATTAATTCAAATTGGAAATAATGCAAATAATCAATCACTGGAATAGATTACAAAGGCTTGTGGTAAATTCTCCATTGGAGTCTTTCAATCAACATTGTGTATCTTTCTAAAATATATGCTCTAATTCAACTGCAAGTTATTAGGCTACCTGAAAGAATCATTGGGTAAAATTCTATGTTGTGTGTTACATAGTAGGGTCAGATTAGATTATCATAATGGCCCCTTCTGGATTTAGTCTGAAATTAGAGGGGCTGCTTGAAAAGTCATGAGTTTGGATAGGCCGGAGAGAGGTTTGTGATAACCACTTACAAAGAATTTCACAAAAGAGTTTATTTTCTCTCCCCAAAAGGGTATATAATCAATAAAGATCAAGGCACTCCAGTTCATGATTTTCATGGATAGGATATCAAGGCACAGCCAATCTGCGGAGTGCATCCAATATAGAGACTCAGAGCTGGCATCTCTGCTGTTTGCAGATGATATAGTCCTTCTTGCTTCTTCAGATTGTGATCTCCAATGAGCACTCAAATGTTTCGCTGCTGGCTGGGATGAGAATCAGCACCTCCAATCAGAGGTCATGGTCCTCTCCTGGAAGAAAGTGGACTGCTTTCTCCAGGTGAGGGGGGAGCAGCTGCCTTTAGTGGAAGAGTTCAAGTATCTAGGGGTCTTGTTCACAAGTGATGGTAAGCAGGAGCGTGAGATTGACTGTTGGATTGGTGCGGCAGCGGCAGGCATGTGGCGATGTACCAATCCATGGTGGTGAAGCGGAAGCTGAGTTCTCAGACAAAGCTCTCGGTTTACAGGTCGATCTACGTCCCCATCCTCACCTATGGTCATGAACTTTGGATAATGACCGAAAGGACGAGATCACAGGTACAAGCGGCAGAAATGAGGTTTCTCTGCAAGGTGGCTGGGCTTACTCTCTGAGATAGGGTGAGGGGCTTGGCTATTTGGAAGAGCCTCAGCATACAGCTGCTACTCCTGCAGATCGAGAGGAGCCATCTGAGGTTGTTCGAGCATCTGATAAGGATGCCTCCTGGGAGGCTTCCTTTGGAACTCTACCAGGCACACTGGGAGGAGGCCCCAAGGCTGACCCAGAACATGCTGGAGGGATTATATCTCCTGTCTGGCCTGGGAATGCTGGGGAATCCCCCAGGAGGAGCTGAAACTTGTTAAGGAGATCTTGTCCTCCCTACTCTCCATGCTATTACCATGACCCTCATCGGGAAAAGCAGCATAAATGAAAAATAATAGGTTTATTTTCTCCCCCAAAAGGGTATATAATCAGTAAGGACTGGATTCTCTATTGAGATCTATCCCTTTTGTATCACTCAGGCAGCACAAAGGTGTCAGCAACTGGCTACAAATGGGCAGCAGAAAATTCCCCCTGCATAGAAAAATTCCCTGTCTAGGTCTCTGCCCTTCTGCTCATCGGCTGCAGCTTAGGGGATGTACCAGGAAAGAGAGTGGCATACCAGGCAAGGAAGGGGACATGTCAGAGGGGCTCTGCAGTACCAACTCTTCACGGACACGGGATCCATTAAGGATCTCATATTAATGGCATATGTTAGAATAGCCCAGCAGCTCCTCTAAGCATCACTGAGACTGACCAGGGTTGGCATATACCAGCCACCAGGAACAGAGAGCCATGACTAGCTGCCTCAGTATCCCCCTCTTCTGTGCTGAGTGGCGCTCAGGCACGGGATAGAACCTGGCGTGATGTGTATGTCAGCTACAATGTAGTTAATGTGAATAGCGGAGAGGAGGGTTTATTGGGCAAGTAGAGTGCGTTTTATATTCTCAGCATTTTTGTTTTCAAGATGAATTATTGGTTTTGCATCACACACTCAAACAGCATGCACAAAACTGTTTTTTTATCAGAATCACAAGAGTAGCAAGCATTTGGCTCCATGAGGCCAACCCTATTCATTTCCACTAGAGCAGGGGTTCTCAACAATTTTCTTTCTGAGGCCCTCCCCCCGGCCCACCTGTGTCACAACATCTGGTCTTCTGCATATAAAAGCCAGGGCCTGCGTTAAGGGATAGCAGCAGAACAATTGCCGAGGGCCCAAAACCACAGGGGGCACCAAGAAGCTAAGTTTTGCAGGCTTCTGCTTCAGCCCCAGATGGCAGGGCTCAGGGCTCTGGGCTTCAGCCTCATGCTATGGGGCTTCGGCTTTCTGCCCTGGGTCCCCAGTGAGTCTAATTCTGGTCCTGTTTGGCGGTCCCCCTGAAAACTGCTTGCAGCCCTGGAGCCTTGGTTGAGTTCATAATACCCTAATGCAGTATGAAACACAAGGTTTGTGTTGTTGCAGACATCTGAAAACCCTTACAAGATTCCTTCCTATTTTTCTCCCCATCCACCACCTTTATACTAATAAACAAGTCATTTGCCCATCATTTTTCAAAGGCTGAAATCTTGATGCATGAGTTCTAACTCCCACTCTTAGTTAGCTGCCTGCTGGCAGGTGTTCTGATTCTGTTTCAAGGAATTGTGATTTCCAGGAGCAACAATAAGCTATTAGTGTGTTCTCGCTTGTTTATAATTGTTTTTTTTAATCCTCAATCTTTTATTGACAAGTATATTTCAGTTTAAAAAGTGCTATATGGAGATGTAAGATAGAAGGGAGTTCCAGAAGTAGCATAAAATGAGCCATGTTAGAGGATAACATTTCAAAATGCGCTCCCCCCCCCAAGTTTTAATACCAACATCTTCTGAAAACAGAGAAGGAAAAAGAATAGCACCAAAGACAATACGATGATTAAAGAAAAGAAAGATGGATGATAAAGCAGACAAAGAAGAAGCCAACAAAACATTGTCAGAATTTACCAGCCTGAATCAATAATCATTATGATATTGAGTGAATCAGTGCTGTGGTACAATTATTAAACTCTATAACTATTCTATGATACATGTAATATAGAATAAATGTTGACATTATCTAAAATATAGTGCCTGATTCTCTGTTGTGTTATTCCAGATTAACATCAGAGTTGCTATAATTTAATCAGTATTCATTCTCAATAATGGACATGATGCCAACAAGTGCTGGCACCAAGAGGTTAATGTGTCACCATTTTCCTCTCTTCAGTTCTGATCTTAATGGCCTTACTGCAGTGCAAAGATGGAATAACACAGCGGTGAGTGAGGCCTATAATCTCTTTCATATCTTTTGCCAACATGACCTCTATTTCTAAAGAAATGGAAAAGAGGAACAGCTATCAGTAACTGAGTGTCAGTTGCAGCTGTTAGCTACTAGCTTTTCGACTTCAGTTTCCTTTAATAACAGCAGATATCATATTGCGGAAAATAAGATTAGCGTTAATAGAGAGATTTCATCATGCATCATATGTGTCCAGGTTTAGGAAATATTTATTACCATTATGCATATAACCAGTAACTGTGGTGGTAGCAAGTGAAAGAAATAATCATCAGAGAAAATAATGTGATGATAACCTTGAACATCTACCAGCTGCTACAGGAAGCAAATAGATGGGATCTTGGTTTAACATCTCTTTTCACAGTAAACCTTTCAACAGCTAGGTATGTGTATAAATATTTAAATCCATAACATTCTTGTTCAATAAGAATCATATTGGTAACTGCAAGATAATACCCACAATTTCAATTTGTATCTTTAAATCGGATGTTTTTACCAAGCTAATAGTAACTACCCACTATGCTGTCTCTTTCAAGCTGTAATATATCCATGATAATTTTATATTATCTGCCATTAGTACTTGCAAATTGTTATTAATGGAAGTATTCTGGAAGTTTGGAATAGTTTAATGGGTTAGTTTGTTTTTTTCCCCATCATGTATAAAACTCATCTTGTTTGATTTTGACATCATATAAATATTCTCTTTCTAACAATATTACTTCACCCACGTTGTGTCTCCAATATCCTGGGACCAACATGGCTACAACAACACTGCATACAACAATGGAAGATATTGATTCTTTTTAATGAGTCATGAGAAGTCACTTTGAGGTGACTTCTCATGACTCATTAGAAAGAATCAATATCTTCCATTGTTGTATGCAGTGTTGTTGTAGCCATGTTGGTCAATATTTGAGGTCAGTCTTAGTCTGCTGTTCCAGATGAGGAGCTATATGAATGATTTTTTTTTTAGAAAATGTGTGCATTGCATTGTAATCATAAGTTTGATAATTAAAAGAAAACAGACATAACTATACCATGTGTAGAATTTTCATTAGCTTATTTAAAAATAGTTACCTTGATCATTAGAGTTTCATTAGTACACAGAAGAATCACAGAAAGACATTCCAAAGGAAATATTAGCCAGAATCCACAATCAAGCTGACTGATTTTGCAGTATTTCATAGTGCTTGAGGGTGGTGGTGGGGGAAATAACAAATTAACTTTTTGATACCAACAATTGCTGCCATCATGTCTGCTGCTGAATAAACATATCAAGGACAAGCCATTGTGACTCTTGATGTCCAAGGCAGTGATGGATTTAATTTGTTAATTGGAAACTGACATTTTTACTGATGGAATCCAGAGGTTATGCACTATTGTAGTCTGATGTGTGAAAGGTGATATATGTGTGAAGCTTTCTGAGGTGAAATCACTCCCAAATTCTGGTTCAGAAATACTCTGATCCTAGTGCTTTCAAGTCAGTGAGGATACTCTATGTAGAGTGCTGAAAAATAAGGCTGTTTGCAGCTTACATACCTATTATGGGTCTCATTTAACTTGATATTTCTGTTTGTGTATCTTCGGGTATGTCTACACTGCAAAGTTGTTGACAAAACTTTTGTCTTTCACGGGTACTTAAAAAAGCCGCCCCCCCGCGAAAGACAAAAGTTTTGCCGAAGCAAGTGGCAGTCTGAACGCAGCTTTGTCAGCAGGAGCGCTCTCCTGCCGAGAAGAGAAAGTTAATGCCACTCGCGGGGCTGGAAGTATTTTGTCGGCAAACGTGCTGACAAAGTACTGACAAAGTGTTTACACATGCTGACTTTCAGCGACAAGCCTGTGTCGATACAGTCTTGTCGCTAAAAGCTGTGTGGTGTAGACAAGCCCTTATCAGTGTTTTTCTGTACTTTCCTTTGAGATCAGTGTTTTAAACTAAAAAAAAATCGACTTCTTTTGTAACTTTTGTTATATTTGTAAGAGGTGTTTTGTTTTTAAAAAAATTTCAACTAAATCCAACACCTTAGAAGGCTAAAGATAGATACTATTGCAGCTAATTGCTATTATACATCATTTACTGTTTATTCACATCCAGTCTGATGCAAGGCCTAATAAAGTCAATTGAAAGACTCCCATTGATTTCAATGGGCTCCGGGGATCAGACACTATTCCTTGTGATATTTAATACTTGAATGCATTAGCACACATTGTAAATTATCAGTGGTAGACAGGGAAAACACAAAAAACTACCCTGAACCATAAGAATGTTTGACAACAAAAATGTAGTTCCATTCTGAAAGTAGCCTGAGAAAGACAACTATGATCCAAGTAAGTTAAAAATTATACCTGGAACTTATTTTATATCTTTAAAATGTGGTAGTATGATTTGAGTGTATGAAATATTTAGTCAAATAAGAGTGGCAAACAACTCATTTAGACTTAATTTCTGTCTAGTGGAGGAACTCACTTCTGAAGGGAGGGATTGATATAAATAATATGGGGTTTCGGTGTATATATATAGTATTTTAACAGTTAAGACTTTGTTTTTCATTACATCATAAATATAGTGCAAATAAATTGTTTAATCACTTTCTCTGATATGAACTAAATGATTATGTCTTTTCAGAATATAAGGAACAGAATACTTGTAATAAACTATGTGACAGATTGGTTTCAGTCTGTCAACAATTCACATTTGATACAGAGTAGAGTTAATGTCAAGAGGAAAATTTAAGAATTCTATAAGCCACGTCTATTTAAAGTCAAAGACAGTGCAGACAATGAGCTGTCTATAAATTGACATCTTCAGACAAGGAGGTTAATCATACTCAAAAAAGATCTTCTAAAAACAGACAGTCAGCCAAAGAGTGGGGTGAGGGAGTTGCAAATGTGGCCAGAAAGTCCATAGTTGTGTGGCTCTGCCTTCAAAAGCATATTTAAGGTAAAAAGAGACACAGGAAAACTGATCCTGAAACTGTTTAGCCACAAAACTGAATACAACCCTCTGTGAATTTGGGTCTATGTCTACACTACAAAGTTTGGTCAATATATGTTATGTTGGCTTACAGCTGCCAGATTCTGTATGTCATTCAGGTATGTGCACAGTTGGTTGCTTGCATTGGTGCTGCATATCCTCATCACAAGTAGTTGCATCAATAGAAAATGTAATACACCATGGGTAGATATTCCCTCTGGTACAAAGCCTTGTGGGGTGTTTTAGCAGTGCTTTGTGGGATACCAGCAATTCCCTCAGGGATTTTTGGGGAATTAGGGGTCAAGTTCCCACAATCCCACATTCTCCATCCCATAATGCTTATTCCATGCTATAATTTCATGCCATTTTAAACATTTCCACCGCTTTTCAGTCTCTGGCATCTCTCTGGCTGCACAGCTCAGCTCAATTCTTATGACTATTGCTAATACACAACACACAATTCTCCTATATCTGTGAAACTTCAGTGACTACTACAACCAGCAGTGCAATGAGGATGATGAATGGATAAAAGAATTAAAATGCCAGGTTGCTGCTGGCATTCATAGAGCCATTCCACTTGTTAAATTAGCATTTCAGGGCCCAAGAAATGAGCACTGAGTAGTGGGATCGCATTGTAATGCAGGTTGAAGATGATGAGCAGTTGCTGTAGAACTTTTGGATGCGAAAGGCCACATTCCTGGATGTGTGTGCTGAGCCCTCTGGCACAAAGATACCAGAGGAAGGGCAGCACTGACACTGCTAAAGGGAGTGGCCATCATGCTCTGGTCAGTTGGGAATCAGTTCAGAGTTGGAAAATCCTCAGTGGGGGCCATTGTCGTCTAAGCGTGCAAAGTCATTAAGCATATCCTTCTGCATGGGACTGTGAGTTATGCAATGGGGTTCCTGAACTGTGGTAGGGCAATAGATGGGATGCATATCCCTATTCTGGCACCTATTCCATCTTGTGAGTACATAAACTGAAAGGGGAACTTTTCCAGGGTTCTGCAACCACTAGTGGATCACTGGGGATGCTTCACTGATCATAACAGTGTGGGCTGGGCAGGGAAGGTATCTGATGCTTGCATCTTTAAGAACACAGGACTTTTCCAAAAGCTGCAAGCAGGGATATTCTTCCTTGACTGGCACATTCACTTTGGCAATGTTGACATGCCAGTAGGAAATCTGGAGGACCCAGCCGATCTCTTGCTCCTGTGGCTCAAGAAGATGTACGCTGGCTACCTTGACAGAACCAAGAAAAGATTCAACTACTGGCTGAGCAGGTTCAGGGTGCCTGCTGAATGTGCAGTTGGTAGACTCAAAGCACGATGGGGATATTTAATAACTACACTGGATCTCAGGAAGCCACCCATTCCTGTCGTTATTGCTACGTGTTGTCTATTAGATAATATTTGTGAAAGAAAATGGAAAAGGCTACTGGATGAGTGGAGGGCTGAGGTGGACTTGCTGTTTGCTGAATTTTAACAGCCAGACACAAAGGCTATTAGAAGAGCCAGCTGTGGAGCTATACAGTTGATGGAATCCTTAAAACAATCATTTGAACAGTCAGCTATAGTCGTGTTATACAATGCTTTTGGGAACTTGTGTGCCTGTTATGGATTTGTAATGTGGCAAATCTGCTTGCTGCAAACTAGTAAATATACTCTGCATTTCAAAAAAATAAAACTTTATTGTGTGCAAATAATGGGAAACAAAGTTAAAGTGCAAATAAACAAGTTAAAAACATTTTAGCAGCACTGTAAGAGTGCGACACTTCCTTATAAAAACTGAGTAAAACATGCATGTTTACATATTCAGAAACGTATTACAGTGTTTCATTCATGGTAAAAACAAGTAGGGGACTGTGCTTTGTGGCTTATCTTGTAGTTATCACAGATCAGAATAAGTGTAGTCATGGTTCTGTTTGTTTACCCCTGCCCTGGAGTGGTAGGGGTAAGGCTTCATCTTCTGCTGCCACTTGGTATGCTGTGGGGTATAGGGATCAGTGATCATAGAGTTTTCCATGGAATGGCAAGGCAGCTGTGTATTCAGTCTTTGGGCATTTAGCTCAATAATATTCTGCAACATCTGCGTTTGTTGCCTGAGCAAACCCATAACGTGCTGGTGCACTTCCTGCCTTACGTCCCAGTCCTTTGCCTCTCCTCCAACAACCAGCCTTTCCATTTCTGATTTTAGCCATTTGGCCCCTCCAATCTCCATGTTCACAGTCAGCAGCTGTGGAGCACTGGAGGATAGCACAAAACATGTCCTCCCTGGTCTGCTTCCTTCTTCCCCGATCTGGGTCAGGCATTCAGTGGACACGGAGGGGGCATCTCTGAAGGCCCCCATGCTAGAGGCTGCTGATTAAAACATACAGATACAGCATTATATTTACAGTCAAAAGGGAAAGGGAGGTCTCACAACTCCCTTACATTATTCCCATAAAAACCTTTAATAAAAAATGCTATTGTCACTGTAGCTTTGAACCACCTTGTTACAGCATCACTCTTCAGCTTAAGTCATGGTTAGTACAGAGTATATGGGGGTGTGGAAACTGTTGCATGGGAGGTTTAGATGCTGGCTGCTCCTTGGTATGAGTAACGGGAAAGTGGAGTAAATATTAGCAATATTTTCACATGCAGTGGTGATTTTGTCATCCTCAGGAGTGAGATGTTAGTCAAAGGTCCAGAGAACACTGCTGCTACTGGCATCCCGAAGCCCCTTGGTCCATATGTTGCTAGCCTGCTTATTGTAATGGTGCCAGCAGAACTCATCACAGAGTGGCATGGGGCTGTCTCCTATCACCTGGGAAAACACAAGGTTGCCATCTCTAGAAATGTTCTGGAGAGGGTTGCAGAGCATTTTCCATGAAAGTTTTGAGATTGTTCAAGAAGATAATAGAGGGATCCTCTTCAGATAAGCCAAGTACTCCCCATGGGGTGAATTTTGGGCCCCCTGTCTAGCCCAACAAGCCAAAGAATGGAAAAGCAAACACCAGCTGTACCTCTTCATTCTACCTCTATCCAGAGGAGGGCAGTGACCTGTTGTGGATTGTGCAAATCGGATTGCTACACTATATTTTTTTAATTAATTTTCTAACACGTCATAGTTGATTGAAGTGTCAACTAAGTATGCATTCTAAAGCATTAACTTTAATTGTATTTCCAGTGCTGGTTTTAAAAGTAAAGCGAAGAAGCAAAAGTTGATGAATTTGTTCTCTAACTGGGCAGATGGGATAGGTGTGCATGTGCATGTACCTGGGCTCCCTTCCCCTTGATCTCCAGGCTGTCTGTGCTTGCCTGGTGGGACTGGCTCAACTACAATGGAGTTTTGAAGAGCTCCTGGCTCACGGCAGGCTTTGAATCAGCCTCCACTTCCCCCATCCCTTCTTCATCCTCCTCCCTGTGCACTGCAGGAATTATCATGCCTGGGTCTAATGCAGCGTCCACAGTGACATTCTGGGTGCTGGTAGGGTTCCCACCAAGTCTGACATACAGTTTGCAGTAGAAGTGGCAGGCCTTCTGGGTAGCCCCAGATTTGTTGTTGCTCTCCCTCGCTTTCTGATAGGCCTGCCAAAGTTCCTTGGCTTTCACCTGGCATTGATTCTCATCCCTGTCATGCTCAAAGTTTAGCATCCCCGATGCAATCTATGTGTAGATAGCTATAGACCTTCAGCTGCTCCTTAGTTAGGCTTGCCCAGCCCCTTTTTCCCATAGGCCAAGGAGATCCTGGACTTCTGCTCTATTCCAGGCAGGAGCATGTTGAAGTATAGCTCTCTGTCAGTGCAGAGCTGGCATGGTCAGATGCTCGCAAAGGTGGGCTAGAAGGTTTGTTCACCAAGGTGGCCAACCAGGAAAAGGCATTTCAGAAACATGTTGAGGTTTTTAAAGAGGACGGGGTGGGGCAGGCTTCCAGGATCAATGACCCCTGGGCAGTAGAGTTCAAAATTGTGACCGGAGTGACCACTGTCATGGGAGATGCTAGAGGACAGTTAGGGTTGACACAGGTGATGCAGTGTCTACATTAGCACTATGCTGATAAAAATAGTCAACTTTGGCTGTGCATCATTTGGCAGGGGTTCTGGGGGGGGCTGTAACTGTGCTTAAGCTGATGGGAGACATATTTAGGTTTGGATAATACAAACCTATGTTGAAACAAGTCGACTTAGGTCAACCCATCTTTGTAGTGTAGACCAAGCCGGGGGAAGGAGATGTTTGGTGTGATAATAAGCCAGTCATATCAAAGGAGCCAGACATGCATAAGAGGACTGTGAAAGAGACCTAATATATAAGCTACATGGGACTGATAGGCTTGGTGGCCAAATGGATCACTAGGGAAAAAAGGAAAAAAGTGCTCCCTAGAAATATATGTTACTTTACTGTAACTAAGCATAAATATGTACCTGCCTAGCTTAACTCTTTCCAAGTGTGAGACTAGATCTGTTATACAGTCTATTTACTTTGTCTTAATCTCATTTTTAATTTATTCTTAAAGAACCTTCTTTTTAAATAGACCACTTGAATCTTTGTCAGTTGTCTGCAATTTCATGAAGCCCATCCCTGAGCGGTGAAAAAAACTAAGCAACAGCAGCGAAGGAAGGGTGGCTGGACTGGAGCACTCTAGGGCCCTGATCCCCAGTAGAAGCTTTTAGGAGCTATGGCATAAAATAACAAATACTGCTATGAATAAAAGGGCATACCTGACCCATTAGGTGTGCCACCCACAGGGCTGCACAGGGAGTGCCTAGTGACTATAGAAGGGAATGGAGTTTAAAGGATGTCAACAAAATTCAGATCTAGATTTTGATCACTCCAGAGTTTGGGGATGTTTGGATATGGGATTCTGATTTGGCCTATTATAAAGATAAAGGGTCAGTTCTAAAATTCTGATTCAGATCCAGTTCAGAATTCAAACATCTTCTACAGTCCACAAGTATTTGAACTGATAACTTTGTACAGGCCCATGTCTAAAGAGCACCTGAATTAAAATGGGCCTGATTTTGCCGAGTGTTCCTTTCACCGCCTCCCCATTAGTTTAATTGGCACTGTACTGAATACCACACGTATTTGAGCCCCAAGATACCAAATGATACAGCTACAGTCAGATAAAACATCAAGTAAAGGTATATCACTGTCATCTAATTTTTTTTTGTGTGGTTCTAGGTGTGTATTGTACAAAAGAGAGATACGGAGAAGATGTATGCCATGAAGTACATGAACAAACAACAATGCATCGAAAGAGATGAGGTTCGAAACGTGTTTAGAGAATTAGAGATCCTGCAGGAAATTGAGCATGTATTCTTGGTGAATCTCTGGTGAATATCTTCTTTTCTGATGTACACTTCTGGTGACTGCATGCATTCACAAACACCTTACAGTAACACTCAGTCAGTCAGTTTGCACTTGACAAGGGGCGATGAAAGAAATTTATTGAGTTGTTTCTATGTCATCAATGGATTTCTTGCATATGTGAAAACTCAGGGAATCTGTCTTGGCAGCTAAGATGTCTACATTTTAAGGCACATTTTGAAATGCATTTAGTAAATGATCTTACATGATTTCTTTGGAATATTTTTGGTTTTTAATTGGTAAACAAGTTTTCTTTCAAATCTGAAAATCAAATAACTGTTCTGCTAACACTTTTCAAGTTCAATTTAAAATAATTTTGCAATTCAACATGTTAAAGTGAAGTTTGGCAAAGGAACCTTGATGCAGTCAAACAATTTAGTCACGGTATTTAATGAAAGAGCTTATATGTTATTGTACTTTATGTATGGAGATACTGATTCATTGGCAGCCAGGTCAAACAAACAGGTTTTCGGAACTACTGAGTTCCATGATAGAATCTTCAAAGAAAGCATTAGGAAAGAGGTAATATTGGAAGATACAGGAATGAATCCATGACCCATATTTATAGTCAGTGGGGAAGGTCAAAGCTCTATAGCTTGGTGGAAGGAAGCTGGGGACAGGTAAGAAGGTTACAAGGAGGGAGGGTGATGTGGCCATACTGGGAAAGAGGATGAAAGTGAGAGAGAGGGAGAGAGATGCACCATCCTTATCCAGCCTGAAAATTGGCATTGGGCTGCTTAAATTTTGAGTTTCTTTTATATTTTTCAAATGGCTTCACGCATCCTTTGTTACAGTTTGTAGTATATTATTTCGAATGATAAAGTAGCTTTTTGTAAAACCCCAATTCCTCATTTGGAATCTGGAGAATATAATGGAGTCAGGTAGCCAATATTTCCAATCCAGCAGTTTTTTAAATTACCTAAAGACTCATGCAATCACTTCTCTACTGTTAAGAAAAGTGTGTTGTAATGATTTTAAAAAAAAGGCTGTGTTCATACAATAACGGGTAAATAAAGTGATTTTTTAAAATAAAAAATGCAATAAAGTGTATTGATAGTGCCATAGTTTTCTCTAATATATTCCAAATTGCCTGTTGGATTCCAAAGTTTATATCACAAATGAAATGTGTTTGTTAGTCTAAAATTAATCCCTGTTGCATATTGTTTGATCTCACAAAGACACATCAGGAATTACGGGCACTTTTTCTCAGGAAAGATCCACAAATCTGATAGCAGGACAGGCTGAATCTGCATTGATAGAGTTGGCAGAGATGTTTGCTTCAAGGACTCAGACTCTATTAGCCAGTGCTAATTTTCCAGCCATGTTAATGGGCAGTGAAATTTCCCAAAGATTGAAAAAAACCCAATAGCACTAAAATAAAATGATGAAATAAAGTCAATGCATGATGCCTTAAGATTACATTCAATAAGTCACTTCAGTAGAGTCAAGACAACCGCCTGAGTTTGTCAAACCATTTTAACAATTGCTCTACTGAGGTTATTAAGAAAGTGTTTTCTTTTAGCACTATCAGATAATAGAATTGTACATTCATTTCTAGCACACATTCAGTATAAGAACAGAAATTTATGATGCATAATTTGTGATGCATGCATCACGCAATCCCACATGTAATTCACTAAGTAGTACTGTTGCCACAAATGACTACTGGAAATTCTTTTGAGGTATGTCCAGAGTGTGGTGGGGTTTCTCACAAAAGCCAATTGTTTCAGATTTAAAAAAAAACGTTCTATTTTGTAATTGATATAAGGCTCCTGCTCTGACATTCTATGACTTAAATTAGCCCTTGTGTTCTCCTACTTCGTTTTCAAAAAAGAGAAAAATCAGTTTATGAAAAATACAGAAAATCTGCATTTAGAATGAGTCTGAAGTTAAAATGAAATGGGTCTTTACTAGAGTCCCAAACTTTACCTGTTAATAAGGTGAGTGATTCATAAAAGATAATAGGGAACTATGTAGCTCTGGGGTGAATGGTTAGCAGGGACTGACAATGTTTCTCACAGTGAAAATCGTTAGTGCAAAGTGTTGAAACTCGAGGCCAAATTTTCATAGCTTAGCCTCCCCGTAGATGCAGTTCAGGCCATTTTCCTGATAGTGCCACAAATCAGGTAACTGCATGTCTAATGGTCTGATTTTCAGAGCTAAGCACTCAACTCCACTGGAAAACAATGGGAACTGTGGACCTCAGCCTTAGGCTAAAACTGAACTAAATTGCACTTTCAAAGAAGTGAGTGCGCCAAATTTCACCTGTAATTATTTCTGCTGACAAAACTGTGGTTACAAAAACTGTAGGCCTGGTTAAACTCAGGCTGAATCTGAAGCCCTAGAAATCTCAGATAATTATTTTCAACTAAATAATTTAGGGCCTAATCCTGTAAATTGCTTAGCCCCTCCCATAAAGTGCTAAATGCACTCAAAGGGCCCTTTATTCCCACTGAACGCCACACGGGATGGGACCTTTAATTTTGTTTGGCTGATACTATATATAATGAGGGTTTTCTTAAACAATACATAAGCAATAAACTTTTGTAACATATGATCCCGTTGAGATGCAGGCTGCCATGATGCATGTTGTGTGCAATTTCACTGACCTCAAAGGATTTGCACATGGTGTTAGAAAAGAATTTGGCTTACTGAGTAAATGGTGCAGATCCTGTACTGGCTTTCTGGGTGTTCATTGGAGCAGGGACTGGAACCCAGGTGTCACCTCAACTCAGGTGAGTCACCTAATCCAACCACCAGGTTCTCACTCTCCCTTCCTAAGGTTCAGCTGGGAGGTGAGAAATCCAAGTTCAGATTCCTGCTCCAATGACTATTTAAGTATTTTATACAAAGAGGAAGAGCTTCAACAGGCGAGACTGAGCCCCACCTAGAATATCCCATATCTTAGTGGCTAAGGCGCTCATCTAAAATGTGGGAAACCAAAGTTCAGCTCCCTGCTCTGAATCAGACAGAATGGGGACTTGACCCTGGGTCTCCCCCATCCCAGCTCAGTGCTCTAGCCACAGGGCCATTGGGTATCATAGAATCATAGAATATCAGGGTTGGAAGGGACCTCAGGAGGTCATCTAGTCCAACCCCCTGCTCAAAGCAGGACCAATTCCCAGCTAAATCATTCCAGCCAGGGCTTTGTCAGAGGATCCTCCTCTGGTTTTATGAATCTACCCCAAAACATTTTTGGGGCCAAAAGTATTTAGCAAATTGGTGTCAAATCTGTGAACAGTTTTAGTTAGCCTGAAACTGCATTTTTCAGCAGCTAAACTATTTGTCCAAAATTTTTCTCCCAGCTCAACTAAGAATTATAGGTATGCCCCCCACAATGGGGCCTTTGAGAGGGTGCAGCATAGCACCCCACACATTGACCTCATGCTACTGCTGAAGCAAGGACAGTCTCCCCTGGCCCATCATAGGTCCTTCACACTAGATGTCAGAGAAGTGGATAGAGGCTCAGTCAGGGGGCTAGAATCAGCACCAACATTTTAATTGTAATGGAGATTGGCTAACAGTAGCTCTGGGTAGCATATTCTTTGTTGGTGACTCATTAGAGCAGATAAACCTCCCTGCTATCAGATAATTGCATTTGGTTTGCTGCTCATTATTCCAGCACAGTATTGATTATATCAGGAAGAGTAAATCTGTTAAGAATATAGGAGTTAAATGACAGTGCCCTGGATATAACAATGGATTGTGCAAGTAGGGTAAAATTAATGAGCATTGCTGCCCCTCCACAGAAATTTTGCATGGGATAGCCTGTGTAAGTTACAAAATGAGGAAGGCAGCAAGCAAATTAATTCATCCAGACGGAACATAGCCGTAACGAGTTAAAAAATACGAGACAGTATATCGAATCATGCATGCACGATTAAAATGATGTAAATATTGAAGCCAGGATATTCCTGTGACTTTACCTGGGCAAATGGAGAGCATATGGTTGTTATCATTTAACAAGTAGAGTATAATTAGGATAAAAAAAAGCTCCTACATTTTGTAGCATCTGTGAAATTTGCAAGATGCCATGCTGTTTACTCACCTGTGTTTGTTTTCTGTAGGTACTCTTTTCAGGATGAAGAAGACATGTTTATGGTAGTGGATTTACTCCTAGGTGGTGATCTACGGTATCATCTACAGCAAAATGTTCAATTCACGGAGGAAACAGTGAAGCTTTATATTTGTGAGATGGCACTAGCTCTAGACTATTTACGAAGTCAGCATATTATTCACAGGTAACAGCAAAATCTGTTAGTCTCAGCTGTTGAAAACTGGTGCAGCTAAATAAACCAACAGGGGTAAATGAAACGGTCAGGCTCATTAGAGAATAAGGAGCCAGATCATCAGCTGGTGCAAACTGGCTTAGGTCCATTGCAGTCTATGTTTGAGTTTAAGTTGGAGTTGTCCCCATTGTGTTGTATGCTAATGAGTATCCCAACGTCATTAACAGTTGGTATTCAGTAAACAGCTCCTATTTAAACTGCACCTGGCCATATGATCCCTTGATTAAACTTCTGCCCTCATTTATACTGGAGCTGGTCTTTTGCCATCTGTAGACTTACTCTAAATTTGCCCCAGTGTAAATTTGGCCCAGTATTTGATTCAAAGTTATAAAGTTCTTCACAATAAACACCAAATCTTGAAGTATTAATTTTAATGGGAGTTTTGCAAGAGCAAGATCTGGGAATTTTGTTCCCCCTTTTTTTTCTGCATGATTGCACAGGAAAAACATTTATCTATTACACATATAAGAGATGGCACATGCATGAATAATTTCTCTCATACTAGGGTACTTTGTTTTATATTTTCTACCCTAATTATTGGGTCACAAGAAATAGTTTTGCTTTTCTTTTGAGTTGCTTTTTTCCAATTGCATAACTTCTTACATACATCCTCATTTCTTTTCCCAGAGATGTAAAACCAGACAACATTCTCCTAGATGAGCAAGGTAAGAAAAAAACAAAACCTGTCTGTCTATGCAGCTCCTTCTAGCCTAGGTCCTGATTCTCCACTACCATGCATCTTGTGTGCATATTTACACCTGGGCAAGGTGGGAGCAAGACACTACTGCTCTGGTTTGGAAATATTTTATGTTAATTTTGCACACAGGTTATGCAAGGCAAGGGAGAATGAAGTCTCAAGTACATTCGTCATAAACCAAAGCTTCTTTTTACTAGCTCTTATATTTTTAGGACAAATAATATTTCTGGCTGGGATTTTAAACAGTGTTATTTTGTCTTCAAAGATATTAATATGATAGCTTCCAATCAAATTAACTATTAGAAAATAACTTTGTGTCCTACCAATCTGCTAGTTGATAAACAATGTTGGGGACCTGTTTCCACAAATACCTTAGGCCAAGGTATCATAATCATTTGTCATCTTCAGTACTTTGGAGTCAAGAAAAGAGGTATTTATATATTTACTTTGAGCTTTAAAAATACAATTGTAGTCACCTAACTTGTGCTTTGGGCACTTGGGCTATACATTAAAAATCACAACATGAACATAAACAAAGGACTGCCCATAAACATCTTCTCCTCAGCTTATACTCTCTTCAGCAACCTTACAGAAGGGGAGGGCGGGTTGGGGAATGGGCTTTACAACTAGCCTGGAAGATTAACAAATCTGGGCTCTGATGGAACAAAGTGGGAAACAAGATCAGGACTCTTCACTGAGGACGTACTACTAGCAGCTCTCTGTTAAATGGAAGGCGTTCCAGCTTGCACACCTCTGCTGATCTCAGCTGTTGCCGTACATCATTGGGAAAGATAGGCAATCTCTCAGGCAACCAAGTTCTAATCCTTTTCAGTTTTTATAGGTTCAAATCAACAGCTTGAATTCCACCTGAAAGCTTACTGGAAGCTGGTGCAGATCGCAGAACACTGAAAAACTACTGAGCATAAGATAGAAAGAGAAGAGAGGAGAGAAGAAAACAGGAGGAGAAAAGGGGCTATTCAGCCCTTGATTCAGACATGAAACATCCAAAGATGTCAATTGGGGAGCCACATGCAGATACAGGGCAGGAAATAGCCTTACAGAAGAAGGAGGGAGAGAGAGAGAGAGAGAGGTTTGCTTTGGACTAGATTTCCAGCTTGGCTTGAAAGTAACTATCCCTCAGGCAAGTTTTGGAATAATTGGTTGACCTGCTGCAACTCACGTTGGATTTCTTTCTTCTTTGCCTTGACAGAGTAGATGAATTGGCTACAGATTTTATATGCTCCACCTAATGTAGTTTTATTGTGATGTGTCTGTTACACAAGTAATCTATGAACAGCCACCTTAACAGTATGAAAAATGGAACTGGCATGTAGCCAGCTTCTTTTAAAGAGCAGACTTGGCTATATTGGAAGCATGAACAGAGTTAAAGAATTAAGGAGTACTGGAGTTCACTACAACCCAAATTTTCATCCTTCAGTGCTATACTTAACTGTAGTGACATCTCTTTTCTTGCTGTTTTGAAATCTTTCTCAAGGACCTAAGCGAGAGTGCTGCATCTTCCTTCATTCAAAATATGTTTTTGCTCTGGAGAAGACACTTGAATGCAAACAGACCAGTGAGCTTTTGATGATTTATAAGTAATTTCTTGACAGTTTGTCCACATATCCCTCTGTCTTCATCTCTTTTCAGATCAGGCAGCATTGGTCTCATATGCATAATTCATACAGCTATCAGACAGCCTCTCACAAGAAAGAAGAAATGGCAGGGTAGAATGGTACTGTCAGCTTACTCTGACCACAAGCTGTTTGGAAGATTTGCTGTACATACTCATGGATAAGCCAGTTTATACTTAAGCCATGCTGGTTTATACATGGGTTCATGCAGTAAAGAACAAAAAAAAGAGAGCCGGATCTGCCTGAGAGAGCTGATTTTCTCCAACCAGAAGATGAGAGATTTATTACCCATTGCTTGGGAGCCACAAGTCCAAACTGGGATGCCCATCCCCTATAATGGGGGAAAGACAAAATTGCCACAGCGGCTGGGGAACAACCAGGTTCCTAAGTGCACATTAGCATCTTTGGACTTGTGGCTCTTACACATTGAGCATATTATAAAACCTGTGGAGCTCATAAAACACACATGCTGCAAGCTCTTTATTTGCAGTAAGAGCTGCTAGCTGGGGGGCTACTGTCTCTTCTACCGCTTGGGCAATGCATGGGCGGCAGGTTTGTATAATTTTTGGTGGTGCCCAGAATGGGTCCAAGTCTTTCTCCCCACACGCCTTGTAAGCCAATATATATTTTTTATAAATGGGAAATCTGTGGCAGAACAGGGAGTTGAACATGGATCTCTTGATGTCTAAGCTCTCACCCTAACTACTGGACCACTCTTCCTCAAAACAACAACAAAGTGAAAAATGTTATCTAAATATTTGAAAAACTGAATTTGTTTGACCACTGTTTCTCTTGTCCTCTTGCTTTCCAACCAGGAATCCAGTTCCTTTCTTTTAATTTTGACTTTACATTATGGAAAATGACTGGGTTGCAAAAAATGATGAAAAATTGGCAAACAAAACAAAACCTCATCAAATTTTCCAATTTTTAAATTTATTTTGTGAAAGTTTCTGGTTCAGAATCCTACAATGGCAAGGAAATAGGCTTTTAGATCCAAAGAGTCTTTTCCCTCACAATCATCTTTGATTCTTGGTCTGTCAAACCAACACTCCACACAAGCATTAAAGACATTTTAGAAAGGGGTAATTCATTGCAGACAAAAAGGACAACAGGTGATTATGAATGCATGTGTAATTATAATGGCTGCCTTATGTGGAGTTAATTTATATACTGTGGAAATCAAAAAGGCATCTTCTTGTCCTTTGAAAAGCCACTAAGTTACAGTTGATAAGTATGCATCCATTGCTGTGTGGGCAGAAAGCAGTATATTCATTTGCCCATATGTAACTCATTTTAGCTCTGATCAGATGCTTGTATGAGCTGGAATAAATGGACATTTTTAATGACTGCAAAACAGCATCTCAAGTTTGGCATTTAATAAGGCAGAAAAATAACGATTTTTTTCCCATCTGAAAAGACTTGGACCTTAAGAATATCTGCATGATCTAGTATGACCATTTAATGAGAGCCAGGTGCCACACTGCCTGCTCCTTGAGTAAACAAGCATCAAATGTTTTCTGAATAATTTAATATGTGTCTAGGTTACAAAATGTTCCATTTATGACTATTTTATTAATACCTCTTTAAAAATGTGTCTTTATTTCTAAGGTCATGCACACCTAACAGATTTTAATATTGCAACAATAATCAGAGATGGTGAAAAAGCAACTGCGTTAGCTGGAACCAAACCATATATGGGTAAGAAATATTATTTATTAATTGTCTCTACAATTGACTTTGAAAGGCTACTTACAGCATACCATTTTATAATTTGTGTCTAACACCATGTAATTGAACTAATTTAGCACATTAATGCAAGCAACTTAGTCATTCAGAAAAGTTAATTAATCAAGCAGTCTATCCCTCAAGATGTGTGAATTATTCTCCCCAAAACACCTTTTGTGTTTGCTCTCATCAGCCTCCCAATGTCGTCATCAGTTCCTGCACTAACTTAGGACCTGTTCCTGGAAGGTGCAGTTCCCACTGACTTGGGTGGAAACTGAGGGCACTCAGCACCTTGCATGACTAAGCTCTTAGACAGTAAGCTGTTTGGGACAGGAACTCAGTTTCTTGTTTGTCTTGTAGGATCCCATCTAGGGTGACCAGATGTCCCGATTTTACAGAGACAGTCCTGATTTTGGGGGCTTATTCTTATATAGGCATCTGTTACACACACACTCCCTCCCCCGTCCCGATTTTTTATGCTTGCTATCTGGTCACCCTAATCCCATCTATGGCACTAAATAAAAGTAATTATGGCATCCATAAACTGGTGCTTAATCCAATCTGCAGCAGGATGTAAACATACTACAGCCAGAGTAAATACATTGTTTTCTTTTCTGTTTTTATTTAGCTCCAGAGATTTTTCACTCTTTTCTGAATGGTGGGACAGGCTACTCCTTTGAAGTTGATTGGTGGTCTTTAGGAGTGATGGCTTACGAACTTCTTCGTGGATGGGTCTGGTGTCCTCTATTGTCTTATATGATGATGTTTACAGATATTTTTCTTAATAATCTTCAAAGGGAAGAATTGTATTTTTTTCATATTTCCATTTTCTTTTCCTCAGAGACCCTATGAGATCCACTCCAGTAACCCAGTAGAGTCTTTAATTCAGCTGTTTAGTACTGTAAGTGTGCAGTATTCATCAGTATGGTCAAAAGAAAGTGTTGCTTTATTGAGAAAGGTAAATACTGTTTCTTCAGTACAATTTCAATTGTGTTGTCACAAATTCCATACTGGCTACAATATGTACAGGGCTAATTAGAAACTAATCTTCTGTTCAGCTTCAAGATATTACTCCTTTATGTCTTTATACAATGGTTAGCACAATTTAATTGCTCCAAAATATAATTTGAGTAGTCATTTGCTGCTTTATCCATCTTCTCTTCTGTTAGTTAGCAAATGAGGTGTGTTACTTGATTGGTTTAAGTGATATAATCATATACTTGCTCAGGTTAAGATACTGTAGTGTTAACATAACTGCCTGTATGGAAATGTATTACCTCCAATACTCTGAAACTCATAGCTGACTGTTGAAATAACTACCTTTCACCATAGAATGATTGCAGCATAAAATACATAGGTGTTTGGATATCCTGCTGTGATAATGCTTTTTTTCCCTTTCTCCTGTTCTGCAGTCAGTGAATCTGAGTCTGATTTGTCTAGTCATTAGAAATGTGTTTGTTTTCTTTTTTCCGGGGAATGGGTCCTCTGTCACTTTCATTTTATTGTTAATATCTAAGAAAGTCTGGTAATTTGAAGCTGATGTTGGTTTCTGTTTATTAAAGGATTCAGAAAAGTGGCTCATCAAGAGAGTATAAAAGAGATAAACTGACAGCAAATAAGTGACTCCAATATAAGTTAGAGTTGGGTGGACAATTTACGTAATTAGATTTTATTTTAGTAAGAAGCAGAGTTGTTAGTTATTATTGCAATAAAAATTACTCTGCAAGATCACATATGCCATCTACTGGGTTAACTCAGAGATTGCATGCTTTTAAAGAGAACATTATATATGGAAATTAATAATACTTATCCATAATCCAAAAGTTATCAGTCATCACCCCCAAACAAGGAAGTCCCCCAGGCCTCCAAGAATCCCACCAGTTTTCTTGCTCTAAAACATTGTCCAGTTGAGGAGAACAGCATGAGAAATTCTTCAGAGCCCAGTATCACTTTTCCTTAGGGTTTGTCTACACTGGCACTTTACATCACTGCAACTTTCTTGCTCAGGGGTGTGAAAAAACACTCCCTTGAGCTCAGCAAGTTTCAGCGCTGTAAAGCTGCAGTGTAGCCACGCTCCCAGTGCTGGCAGCTACACCCCTTGTGGAGATGGTTTTTTTTAGAGCGCTGGGAGAGCTCTCTCCCTGTGCTCTGCCACGACTACACAAGCCACGTAGACTAGCCCTTAATCAGCTAGCTGAGGAATTGCTGAATAATGTGGGGCATTTCTTTCCCAGCATAGGCTGAGCATGTTACCCACACAGCACTTCCTGATCTTACCAGGCAACAGGAGATCAGGACTAGTAATCAAATGTTTCCTCCTTTTGGCCCAAATGAGAAATTTTCCCATCAACTAACCCAAGCATAATTAACTATGGTATTTCCTAACGTTTGAGTGCTTGAGTTTGCAACCTTAATAATTTTTTGTTTTGTTTTTTTGGGCAGATAATAAGTTACAAGTCATTTCCCACAAAGGGGTTTTTCTCTCTTAGTTAATTATAAGAGCATGATTAAAGACAGAATGATTCTGTATGCCTGTTCTTTCTCAGTCCAGACCATGCCTTACTGCAGTGCCTGTTATTTCAGCTATTGACAGTGAACCCTGAGCATCGATTTGCCAGCCTCACTGACGTTCAAACTTCAGCTTACTTATCAAATGTCATCTGGGATGATGTCTGTGAGAAGAAGGTGGAGCCAGGCTTTGTTCCTAATGTAAGCAAAAGTGATGACTTAATCAGTTTCCCCTTATTGAACAATGATCACTGTTTACTTAATAAGACAAAGGATTTCTATGGCTGAAATAACTCCTAAATGTATTAGCGGAAACATATTCTCATAAATCACAGAACTAAGCTTTCAGTTAGTACCTTTGTACCATTCTAACAGAAAGGCCGTCTGCATTGCGATCCCACCTTTGAGCTAGAAGAAATGATCCTGGAGTCAAGACCCTTGCATAAAAAGAAGAAAAGACTCGCAAAAAACAAGTCCAGGGACAACAGCAAGGACAGCTCACAGTCAGTAAGTCCGTCCTTGAATAGCTCAAACAATGAAAAAGCTGAGGTGTTGAAATCTGTTTGTTATAAAAGCAGTTACTTTGCATGGAGGCTTTCCATTCATACGTATTGTAATAAAAATATTCAGCCAAGTGGACAGTCAGACTGACTTTGCCTGAGAGCTAAATTCTCCTCTTCCATCTGCATGGCAGATCTCTTCCACATTCTTCTGTTATCCCTAAAGTGACATGTGTGGGGGATCTATGCACATTGATCAAGAAACTATAAACGTCAGAAGGTGCACTATGTACATAAAGAAGAAAGATTTTTCACCTCAGATGCGGTATCATTTACAGTTAGGTCCTGAGTCTTCTGTCACACAGGTTTACACCTGTGTAACTCCTTTGAATTCTATGGATTTACTCCTAATTGACCCTCATGTTAGTGAAAGGAGAACAAAATTATTAGTAAAATGAGATGTGTGGCAAGTTAGAAATATTGATGACACTAATACTAATGATTCAAAGCTTTAAGTCTTCCACTTGAAAGAATAATAAAATTCTGTAGTATTACCAGGCTGGCTTCTCACAGCTTGTTTCAAATATTGCATGTTCAGTTCTCAAGAGCTATTCTCAACTGAGTTTTGCAACACTGCTAACCAAACACTAGGATATCCTGTGCAGTCCTAATTTAGAATATTCCCAGTAGTGCATGGGAATCACTCTTTTCATGTAGATCCCTCCTGGATGTTCATGATGACTCTTGGTAGGCCGTACAGTACCCTTTCTTTGAGAGGTAGCAGGAAGCTTTGGAAACAATCAAGTAAGAAAAGCAGATCCTAGGTGTCTCCCATGAATTCCCACTAATATTCCATGAGATTGTGCTATGATTATTTTCATTGGCTGCAATAGTTTTGTTGTTGGTAAGAAAAAAATATTTAGGAAACACCCATTCTTTTAGAAACTAGGTCATGTAACTGTTTATAATCATGGGAGCCAGGGTTCAGGCTAGACTCAGGTCACTGGTAAAATAAATACAGGAGTCTCAATCTTCTCCATGGTGGACATGTCCCCATAAAATAACAATTACATAATTTGGCATAGTATGTAGCTTCATCCCAGGGAAAACCCAGTATTCGTAAGGGGTGTTGCAGGCTATAACTGATGTATATGGGTAGATCTTTGTGAAAAAGCAATCACAACATCTAACCACTTATTTCTGGACTCAGGGCAGTGCTCCTTGCCTCTCAATTTCATGAGCACTAAAATTATCCCGCAAATAAAAATAAACAGTTTTTTTAAGAATACCATTTATCTTATAAACAGCAGGAAGTACCAGCAGTAGATCATTTCCTCCTTCAGCAATAGTTAACATTACAAACAAGTTATTGTTAAGTTTGCTTATTCTGGTTTTTGGCTTCCTGAATTATTCTTCCAATCTTTTAAAAGATTGGAAGAATTGGAAGAATAATTCAGGAAGCCAAAAACCAGAATAAGCAAACTTAACAATAACTTGCAGAGGCACTCACTGACAAGTGAGTTAAAGGCAGTGCTACATTTTTCTCCAGCATCTATGTGTCCTGCCAATCTCCTTGATGGTGCTGTATGCCTGTAGCTCTTAAGGCACCATGGGATCCTTCAGGATGATATTCAATATAGGTGAAATTCACCTCTAGATATAGGACTAGTTAAAAGCCTATATACTGCTTAAATCCTGCATAAAACCTGTTTTGAGGATTTAAGTGAATGAGTAGTATATAGGCCTTATGCTTGCTCCCTGCACCAGGGTGAATTTCACTATTTACAAACTGATTATTCATATAGTAAAGGATTGTGCGTATTAACATATTATCTGTGTAGTAGAGAAATTATTGCACCAGAAGTGAAAACAGAACACAGTGATTTAAAAATGTGAAAGAAATGAGGGTGTTTTTTTTCCATCATCAATTTAGGCTGAAAGTCATACTACGTGATTAGATTATATTCATGTGCATCTAGACAACAATACAGTAACTCCTCATTTAAAGTCATCCCAGTTAATGTCATTTTGTTCTTACGTTGCTGATCAATTAGGCAACATGCTCATTTAAAGTTGTGCAATGCTCCCTTCTAATGTCGTTTGGCAGCCACCTGCTTTGTCCACTGCTTGCAGGAAGACCAGCCCGTTGCACCTAGCTGGTGGGGGCTTGGAACCCAGGGTGGACCGACAGCCCCCTATCAGCTCCCCGCTCCCCTAAGTTCCCTGTGCAGCAGCTGTCCCTGCCCCCACTGCCATGTGCTGCTCCTGCCCTCTACCTTGGAGCTGTTCCCCAAGACTCCTGCTTGCTGTGCTGGGGGGGCGAGAGGAAGCGGGGGGTAATGTCAGGGTGTCTCCCTCCTCCCTGCTCCTGCACCCTGCTTACCCCATCTTCCATAGAGCAGGGGGGACATATGACAGGGCTCAGGACTGAGGGAGCTTGCTGGCAGCAGCTGCGGTCTCAGCAAGCTGATCTAATTAATAAGACAGTGTACTTAAAGGGGAAATGCACATATCTCACACACACACACGGTGTGTGTCTCTGCCTCTGTCTGCAATGCTGTCTCCCCTCCCTCCATTCCTGCTGCCTTGTAGAGTGTGAGAGTTAACCCTTGAGGGCTAAGCCAATTGGTAATTCATCATTTAGCAGTATGGCATTCCCTGGGAAATATCCCATCCTCTGACTCCTCCACCTCAACCAAGCTTCACAATCATCATCACTGTGTACCAGTATTAATTTGTTTAAAACCTATACTGTGTGTGTGTGTGCGCGCGCGCGCATGTGTGTGTGTGTGTATATATATATATATATATAGTGTTTTGTCTGGTAAAAAAAAAAGTCCCTGGAACCTAAATCCCTCATTTACATTAATTCTTATGGGGAAATTGGATTCGCTTAACATCGTTTCACTTAAAGTCGCATTTTTCAGGAACATAACTACAATGTTAAGTGAGGAGTTATTGTAGTCACATATATAGTCGGATGTTTTCTCTATTGACTTCTCATGCACGTGATGTTTTTTCTTTTATCAAAACAGGAAAATGACTATCTCCAGGAATGCCTCGAAGCAATCCAGCAAGACTTTGTAATTTTTAACAGAGAGAAGTGAGTGAGGGGGTATGTTTTCATAAGGAAAGGAGGCTTCTTTTTACTTAGCAGAACTGGGATTCACAAAAACAGATTGTTGGGAGCCATAAATATGAGAATCAAAGCAATGGTCCAGTTCTGCATTATTGACTTCAATGGAGCAGACCCAGGCCCTATTTTTCTTTAAAGCTTATCTAAAATATGGAACTGAAAAACAACTCCAAAAGCCCCAATATTTATTAAACTCTGTAGTTAAATCAAATATGCTACAGAATCATGTGGATTTTAAAATACTTATGATTTTGAGTCTTGAGTACACCCACAATATCCACCCATCCACTGTATTTTTGACGATATGGCAAATGAAAGAAATATGGTAAAATGCCCTCCATGCACCACAATGGGTGAATGAAAGCACTGCAATCAAAATATCTGCTTTCCCCTGTGGCTTGAAGATATTCATGACATTTTTGCTATTAAATTAAAACAATATGATGGAAGTCAATTCTTCCCAAGCTAGGAAATAAGGAAACCGCCTCTAAACAAACCATACTCCTTAGTAAGCTCATCACAGTAGGTTACTAGATATCTCCTTGCAGCATGTACAGCACTGAATAAGCCATTGTGTTTAAAATATAAGAATACACCTGCAGCTGTTTGGGTTCTGGTACCCTATAGTCAAAAAGACTTTAAAACACAGGGGCTTATACAAAAATTTATGAAAACGTTAGGCTATGGGTTAGGTGGATCTCAAATATGGAAGAAACACTCGGGTGTTTGTTTCATATATTACATTTGTTCATGCATTTGTTTCATGTATTACAATTGATACTTAGCACATAAAAAAAGAGAATTCACTGCAATGGCAAATCATTGGTTATCAAACTTTTCCGAAACTGGGATTTCCCTCCCATTTAGGAAGAATCTATCCTGGGTCCCTTTAGCTTTCCAAGAACTACCAAGTGATTGTGACCCCCTGATGCCTGACTGTGACCCCTACATTAGTACATATGGATGGTAGGGGCACCTTAGGACTCATTTTCCATTTCAGTTTTTTTCAACCATAGTTTCTACAAAATTTTAAGTGTAGAGAAAGCATGTAACATGTTACTCATATGTTCTGCACAGGTTGAAGAGGAGTCAAGATCAAATGAATGAATCTATTTCTCCTCCTGAAACTACAGATGAAGCCGAGACAGAAGCTGAATCTGAGAATTCCAATTTAAATATGTGTAGCTCTGTATGTTCTTCTACAGGCAGCAGCTAGGACTACAGTTTCAAGGCAAGGGGCCAAAAGCCTACATGCCTCTTGAATAAATCATTCTCAGGTTGCACTGATGAATATATACTGTACACTGCGTACTATAATTGAAAAAAAAGTCACAAAATCAATATTGTAAAGCTGTAGCAGAGGTAGATAGTTCTTAAAGAACTGAATTCGTGGATTTAAATGATGGCCAGTTCTGAACACTGGATTACCTACTATGAGGAAAAATACTTGCTATGCAACACCTTGGAGAAAATAGTTCAGTTTCTTTCTTTGCTCTTTTTTAATGGCAGGTTGCTGACTCAGGCACATGTGAAGATGGTAAGTGAACAGGTCAAATCCTTGCATATGAGCAAGGAGCACGCAGCACAAGTGTGTGTTTGGGAAAGGTTGAGAAGATGATGTAAAGCTCACCTTTGCACTCCGGAGAACTGTTTACTGGATTGGCCCCTTGTGTAAATTAGAGAAGCCCTCAGGCTGCTCTAATTAATGACAGGTGCTAACAGCCTCAAGGAACTAAATAGCTGAGGAGCATGCAGTTTAAGAGCACCTCAGCCACACCCTCTTTCTTCTGGCTGCACGCTACATGTAGGACCCTCTCTGTCAACTCAATGCAACTGGATGCTTCTCCTTGCACTGGGCCAATCCCTGAGGGGCTGGATATACTGGCTTTACAAAGAGAATCTGTTAGTGGAGTGGCACAAAGTGGTTGCACTGCACCAAAGGATCTGGTTTAAAATATTTAATCTCCTTGTATGGCTATGCTTAGCTGCAAGGAGCTGTGCAAATTACAAGCAAATGAATCAGAAATTATTCTATTTTTTCAACTCATTTAATTAATCGGACATAAGTTCTATTGGATTTCGGTTTTACTGGAAACGTACACTGTGGGTAGCCATAAAATGCTGCTCAATAATAGAAGAAAGGTGGTGTCAGTTTTACCCTTCTGTTTACTTTATTCTAAGTGTAAAATAAAGTACTGTACATAATCTACTGGTACCTGTCTTAACTTTTCATTAGGACAGGAGATCTCTTGACTTTGCTCCAGCTGTGGATATTGCCTAATTGTTTCAGAAGCCTTTTCTATGTTAGGCTTAGTGGCTTATTCTACTGTATAGTGGCTTTAAGTTACTATTACTGAAATCAAGCCATCAGTTCTACTACACCATTCAATTATTGTGCCGTGTATATATCTCATTATAATTACATCCACACAAAAGCTATCACAATCTGTTTGTTACCAGACCTTAAGAAATTTGCCATGTTTGCATCTTTACTTTATTGTATGTTCCTGAAGCATAATGGATAGAGAATGTTTTTAACAAATGCAAATTCTTTCAAGGCAATTTCTGCTGTGTTGATATATAGTTTTCAGTGTCCATGAATGAAACAAAAGGAACAACCAGTGTAAAACAATTTTATATGTATAAACAAGACATGTTTACTTTTCCACAGTTTTATGTGGAAACTAGTAAGTGGTGAAAATTGTGCAGAACCAAATTTTCATAAAAAATATTCAAGTGTGCAGGCACAACTTGGGGGGTGGGGGTGGGGGAAGACACCAAAGCTTTTATACCAGTTGCACAGTTATTTTTAGGACACTGCCAGATAAATGGTAGGTCCTGTTAGTAATTAAACTGTAGAAGACCATGGTTCTTGCTAGAGCATGACCATCCACATCTTATCGTTCAGAGTATAATCAGAGTTGTGTGAGCTTGAATAGGTCCTAACATGGGGAGCCAACTCTTTTCAGACATCCAACTATGTTCATGTTCCTAGATATTACTATAAGCTATCCCTGCTCTAATGATAGTTGAAGTAAGAGTTGGCTTATTTTAGTAAAACAGATCTAAAATAAATATTCCCCTCCCTTTTGCCCCTTCCTTACCAACTACAGAAGAAAATTTACCTCCCCAGCTCTGAGTCACAAACAACTTTAAAAGGGAGATTTTTTTTCCCTTTTCCTTCTGCCCTGCAGTAACATTCCAGCTGATTACCAGTTAGCAAAAGAATTCACACAACCATCCGCCTTTGCTGTTCCCGCCAAAGGCCTATTAAAGCATGTTTGAATAGAATGTATGATCTGGGCCCTATGCTTTGAAAGAGTTCAGTGAACATTTTCTAGGAACACCTTGCCCCCCTACTCATGCATTTTGTTGTCAGATTCCACCCTCCTCCACTTACATTTTATTTTTGTAAAGGTAATGGAGATAAAGCCTCACATTTTTGTCTTGATCCAAGACACATCTTGCTTTGCTCTCTCTCTCTCGCTCTCTCTCCCCCTTTCTGTTGCAGCTTCCCAACCAGCCCACTGTCCCATGGCAGGGAAATTACCTTTTTAAAAGAATCAAAATGAATAATAAGTGCCATAGGCACCTTCCAAAATAACAGCTATTTACTCTCATCCCCCATTCCAATGGCCATATCAGAGCACTCAATATTTGCATCAGGAATTGTCTCTTTCTTGTGTTTGAAAAAAATAGCTCTGAGATAAGTAGGTGCAAACATACCACAACTTGCCAAGCTTCAAATATGGGTTGCAGTGTGTGGCAAAGATGCAAAGTGAAGGGAACAAAACGTTATTAGTGCAGGATACTTAAATGTTGTGAGCCTCAGTCTGTCGATATAAATGGCTCTCTCATGTCAGTTTCATTATTCTTTATTTCTCATGTAAATAATTTTCACCAATAAAATGATGGCACACCAAAATTGTGAGGAACTTAGGTAGCGATGGGAATGAAACGAGCAACGTTTGGCAGGCGTGGATGCACTCCTAACAGGTTAATGTTGGAAACTCCCTGCATTTAAAGGGGCTCTCTACAGCTCCATTAAAATATACTGTAATAGCAAAAGCAATAGAACCCATTCACTGCTGTAGTTAGCACATGGTGTACATGGTTTCTGAAGCTGAAGTAACAGTGTATAGGAATGAACTGACTTTTTCAGTTCAGGCTTTGTTTATTGCTCATTACTTCCACTTTTTGTCACTTATCTTTTCCATATAAACCAAGCAGAAATGTCTTCAGTAGTGCCAAGCACTAAACAGCAAAGCTTCAATGAGGACACTGCTTATAGGTAATTAGGGGCCAAAGTCTGGTCACCCAGAGGCACTGTTGAAGTGCAACATATTGTTTCCTAAGGAAACAAGACCTGGAAAATGCTTGTGCACCATTATTTCTGCCTCGCTTAAATGCATTTCTAAATCTTCATCTCCGAGAAGCAAATGACATGACAAAGAGAGACTTTTAGAATTATTGTCCCATGTATTTGAATCACCCTGAGTACAATATAATTTTAGTACTCATTTTCTATCTTATATAATGCATGCAAATGTACCTCTCTAATACCCATCTGGGAAATAGTTTTACTGGTGCCTATTTACACATATTCCCTAGAGACGAGATTACATGCATACAGTAACTGTAAAAAGAAGACAAATTGTAAGACATGGATACATATTTGCTTTATTGTTTTAAACAAAAAAGTGAGGTGTAATATGATGGGCCAAATTCATCCCTGGTATAACTCCGCTGAATGTTTTACAGCATTTATGTTTGTATGTTCTCAACATAAAATGTAGATTTTGCTTTAGAAAAAAATATGTGAAAGGATTCTGGACTGTGCACTCCAGCATATTTTACCAGATCTCCTTCTCTTTGCTGTCTATGGAGTATGTGTTGTTTGGGGTGTGGTAGAATCTATAATGATGATATTGTGATAATTTTAATGCTGGCTCTTTACTTGACTGGGTGGCATTGTCCTGATTTCTATGTTCCTTTTAGGAGTCTTTGATTAAAACTGTATAATCTTTTGGACAAATTGGGCCTGATCCAATGCTCTTTAAAGTCCATGGTCATCCTCTTATTGACTTCAGCAGACATTTGATTGGGCCCTTTTTGTCTATTTCAAATAATGCCCTGTGTAAAACTTCATTTGATATGTATAAACCGTATAAGGGCAATAGGATTTTTTTCTTTGTTCAATTATTTCATCAATACCATGTATACAGACACACACAGTTAGACCTCTTTAGAAATCCAGAGTTTAATGCATAGTCTTTCTGCTATACAGTAAATTAATGTATTTTCTAGTCTGTACTTATGTCCCTTATTTATAACTAAGGCCTTCGGTGAGCAGGACTAAGTGGGGTAAGATCACAGAGTCCCTAGCTTTCTAGTTCTTCTACCCTTGCAGCCAAGAATATTAAACAAACATTTACCTTGAGTGCCAAGGTCATCAAAGCTAATCCTTGACTGAGGGAAGGAATCATTCTTTTCTGATGTTGTTTATATTATTTATATTCATAGCTAAACAAATCCATTTTCTATTATAAATCAAATAGTGCTTTTCACATTCCATGGGGCTTGCCCTAGGTAAAGATTTTAGTATTTGATCATTTAAACAATTCTAAAGGTTAGTAGAAACAATTCTTAGACCCTCTGGAGTTCTGGAAAATGGAGATCACCTGTTTTACGCTGGCTTTTATGTTTACGTGCCAGGCCCTTTAGTGTAAGGTATTTCAGAACACTTGTGACTGTGTAGTGTTGTGGCCCAATTCCAATTTCTTACACCCCTCAAAACACAGTGGGAATTTTGGAAGTACATAATGGCATGATGGGCAGGAGGTGACTAGTAAATCCTACTGCCAGAAATGCTCTTGACAGTAGTGGCATGGGAACTTTATTTTAAATAAAATATGAATCATGTGCCACTTATGTCTGACTGTACCCGTGGCAAAAATGAGACTAAAGATGTTCACTGCTCATTGCATTGTATGTAATGAATGACATTAAGTTATTGTAGGGCTCTATTTTATTTGTGAACAGACTGGTTCCTATTAACAATATATTTTTGGTTTGAATCTCTCTGCACCATTTCTCTTTTTACTGTATCTCTTATTTTAGAGCCTGATGCTGTATTTGGTACAGAAGCAAAACTCTATATATAGAATACTATATTGAATCTGCATAAGCTATTCAAATGCTCTGTGTAATAATCATTCTTCATGATGCATCTATACAATCTTTGTTGTTTTCCACAACCCATTGTACTATCCGTATGCCATTTGTAATAGTATTATCATCAATTCATTTCTATAAATAAGTAATGTCCTCTTTTCTCAGTTTGTTGCATTGGAAAGTTCTGAAAATACTTTAAAAACCTTCCAATGAACTCCAGCTGACTTTCCTGGGAATTTTGCATGACAAAGGCATGCAGGAATTGTCCCTTAAGGGTTAATTTTTTTTGCTAATTATTGGTCTATTCCTTGTCCAAAAAAGTAAAAGTAATAATAACTATTTTTTAAAAACAGTAGAAATGTCTACTACTGTCTACAGTAGAAAGTCCATAAACTTGACTTAAAACAGCGCTGAAATACTGATGCCTTGCAGGCTCTTTTTTTTTTTTTTTTTAGTTATTTCAGTGCAAATCACATATGTAAGTATATCTTTGTATTTTATGATAATACAATTCTGTAATTTTTATTGCATGAAAATAACACCATATTATACAAGAAAATTTAAGTTATGGCAATATATTTGTGGTTTTGCAGATACTGCAGAGAAGCCATTGCATTTGTGGAGTAATAAATGTGTATTTTTAAGATATCTGGACATTTGCAATCATTTCTAGGTTTATTGTTAAATAGAAAAAAATTAAGTATTGTAAGAAGGGCATGTAGTAGTCACATTCCTTATTTACATATTTCCAAGCTAGATATTTTTACAGTTAGGTATAACAGACAAAACATATAACAAATCTATTTTATATCTGCTATTATGATCATGGGTATTCTAAAGACATGCTCAGTAGTATTTTTAGACCCAATTAATCTGCCAATCAGTAATCCATGTAAAAGTATTTGTAATTTGCATCCAAGATAAAAAATGCAAATTATATTATCCATTCTGGTGTTTTGGTCATTCATCCAGAAATTAAGGATGCTGATCTTTAGGGGTAGTGCACACCTAATTTAGCCAGGTTAACACAATTGTTTACACAGTACATCCAGAATATTAAGAGAATGCTCCCAGGGTGCACTTCTCTTAATGAGCACTTGCAGCATCCAGCAACACATGCAGAATGTATTGTATTCCTCTAAGATAGTATGTACTGGTAAAGTAGAGACTCTCTAGGCCTGGGGAAATGGGTAATAAGTTGCTCCAGGAAAGATACAGTATTAGGCCTCTTAAAGCCAGTGCATATAATATGGGTAATGCTTGTCCACCATAACAATCTCCATTTGTTCCCACATTTCTACAGGCCTGGATTTTCCTCTCAATCTGACTTTCCTGGTTTTCACCAAAATCAATAAAATTTTGTCCATTGATGCCTAGAACATTCCCAGAAATTTGGAAGTGATCGGATGTAGTGTTCCAAAGTTATCAGATTACAAACAGACACAGAAATGCCATAAAGTTGAATGTAGGGCCTCAATTCACTCACCCAGTTATTTATTTGAATTGTGGTAGCAGCTAGCAGCTCCAGTCCTAGACCAGGAGCCCACTGTGCTTGGCACTTACAAACACAGAACAAGAAAATGGCCCCTGCCTCATGGAGCTTACAGTCTAAAACAAAGAACAAGAGGTGGATATAGTCAGACAGATGAAGGACCACAAAAAAGCAATGAGAATACCAGGAGTCATCTCAGAACACTAGTTGCCTGTTGTCAGATTCTTTGTAGGTACCACAGCAGAGGATGGTTAAAAGGAGGGATTTGAAGAAAGAATGATATACAGACGCTCACCGACTTACACAAGCATTCTGTTCCAGAACGCCTTGCGTAACTCAAATTTTGCGTAAGTCAGGAATGTATACCAGACCATTACCCCCTCCCCCCTCAAAAAAAAACAAACCCAAAAAACCCTATTTCTAGCTTATGAAACTTTTTCCATAAGTGCAGATTTGCATAAGTCGAGTTAGCGTAACCTGAGGGGCATCTGTAGCTTTGTGGATGTTATGGGAGAACTTTTCCTATGAAGGAGGGCAGCATGAAGATGTTTTGTTGAAAATGTAACAAGTAGGCGATGAACACTGGCATCATTGACAGTGCAGAGCCAGGAGTAGACATCTCAAATAGCATATGAAAAATAAAAGAATCTCTTATCTATCTTTTATACTGCCACCCAACACTGTAATATCTGAGTGCCTTCCATGGAATCTCAGTAGCAAAGGCCCTAATAGACTTCATAGAGTCTCTGGCACTTCTCCATTTACAGGATCCAGAACCCTGCTTGAGGAATTTTTTTGCGTTTGTTTTTTCCTCATACTTAGTCATTACATGATGTTTTAGCTTTATTTATTTCAATTTACAAAATATGAACACAAGGTCTCTTACCACTCTCCCTGTCTTTGACAAAGGGCACAGATGCAAATAAACAGCTAATTCTTACTAATTTCTTCTCATTAAAAATCATTTTATAGATAGTGACACTGCTGAGGCTGTAAGTTTGCAGATCCAGTACTCATGTACTTCCCCTGCCCAGCTCTCAGCACTGTCAAATCCCAATCCAGTAACTTGGCCCATTTGGTTCCTGAAAAAGGTGCCATTCAGTAGTTTAGTTACTTAAAATATATTTTCTTGTGTTTGGACCAATTACCATCCAGCAGCAAAAGCACAAAGTGTGAAAAGCACCACAAGCAGACAAGATAAAGAGAGCAGGGGAAATGGACTCTTACTAATGCTTTTCATTCCTTTTTCCCATGTCAAGCCACTAGTACACAGCACATTCTGCAGATAGCACACACATAACTGTGGTGCTTATCAGACACAATGCTTCAAAGCAAACTGTTCAGATAGTATTTATTGGCTAGCCAGGATCAACTTGATCGGTAGGGGACAGAAGGGAGGCGTTCTTCATGCAGTGCACACACAGAGTAGTATTTGTCCACATTTACTGGCATTAATTCTAATGCAAATCTTCCTCTCACCCAGATTAAGGAGTTCAGCCATTTTCCAGAGTTACCCCTTCCTGGACTGTTAACCTACCTCACCCTTCTCCTTTTTCCCAGTGCAGACTATCTTGGTAGGATTAAGATTGGCACAGGTAATACAGACAGTGTCGGGTCTAAGACATATTTTAGAAGTCTCTTCTACCGGAGTAAGTCATTAGCTACACCTGTGTTCATTAGTTGGCCTTAAAGCTTCTAAGATCTCTGTTGTGATTATTAGACAGTTAGACTGTGGTGCAGGTGTCCTGCCTGAAATTCTGATTCTGCTGGTGCTTTGGAAACCCCACCCAGCAATGTGAAAATGCTGGGGTACTAGAACAGCTGCCTCTGCCTGGGCCCTTCATTCTGAAGGTGGAAGCGCTAGGGGTTTTTTCAATTAACAGCCATGAATGGTATATTAACTAAAGCTCAGGCAATTATATTTTAGTTTGATTTTACCTGTTTTTCCCCAAGCAGTGCGATGTATCTCAGTGGCAGATACAAAACCAATTGCCTATTCTTTAGTTTCTGTAGCTCTGCTGCAGATTTTGCTCCTGTTTTTTCCCCCCAGTTTAGTCAGTGAAACATAAGAATGGGTCATTCACTGAGTCAATGGTTGTGCAGGACAGTGTCACTGTTTTAGTGAGTTTGCAACCAATAGCACACTGACTTAGCACATACATGTGGCCTATAAATAGAACAAGAGCATATATATGCTCTATACACGTCTGCAATATAACTTCACTCTGTGGCATTACACGGGGTCATGTTACAAAAGACCCTGATGATTACACACACAAAAACAGAAGTAAGCCTTTTGCATGGACCTTAATCTCTTCATTTCCTGCCTTTTGTGGGGGTAAATTTTTAAAAAGCAAATGTGTATGTTGTATAGAATGCTATGAAGATAAATCAGAAATGGAGAGAAGCTAGGAGAGTGACGTCATACTGCAGCCTGGTTAAGTCTTTATCAAAGAGAGTGAAAAATCCTATGAGGAGTTTACAGACATATTGCTGTGCTTTGTGTCAGAAAGCAAGGGAGGCTCAAACCACTCTAGCCACCATGGGTGGCCAACAAACATAAGAACAAAGCCTAGATAAGAATACTAGGCAGGTTCATCCTAACATTGAGGCAAACCCTTTCCCCTCCCCCTAGGGATCTCTCGTTGCTCCTCTTTATAAGATCCCGATTGGGTGATGCCGCTCACCTGTGCTGAGCAAGGCCCTCAGTTTAATTTCACTCCCAGGGGCTGGCCATGCCTAAGTAGGAGCTAAGGTTCAGACTAGGCTGGCATTTATCAATATAGCAGAGGCCACTTTTAGCTCTGAAGTTCCTAGTCTCAGAAACAGTCTTCTTTATACAAAGCCAAGCACACTGTTAGTGCTTAAAAATTAAGAATAAGCAAACCAGGATATTCTGATACATAAGCATAGCTGCTCATTGCTGTATATAGAGGAGTGGGGTTATTCCCAAGTCAGCCATAACACAGGCAACAGCTGTTTTCCAAACAAACACAGCATTTAATTTAAGAGCAGAAGGACTTGAATCCTTCTTAACAAAATAAGAATATTGCATATTCCTTTCGCTCAATTTCACAGGCATTCTGATTTCCCTTTTTTCTGTGTAATGCTTTTAATACTCACCATCATATCACTAATATTCTCATATTTAGCAAAAATACCAGCCAGAACTAAAATTAAATCATCAGCCTTTAATCTATCTCCAGGATGGGTGCCACTAATCTGATATGAAGCATCGCTAATAGTTGTCCTATTATATAAATAGGTTGAGTATGGTATTCTTATCTCCTTAACACCATCAGGCCTCAAAGATAAGCCCACTTGTCCATCTTTGTCTGCTATGATTTATTGTACCATATTCTTGGTTGGTGAGATCTGATTGAGTGGTAGCTGCTAAGAATGCATAATGATGGTTTTAAACATGGAGAGAAAGAGATAAATTACCCTCTTCATCCACTAGAGGGTAGTTCAAGGCAAGGTTTGGGATGAACTGGAAAAAAGAAGCAAAAAAATGCAGAAATGCAGCAATGGCTTCATATTTGATTGCTGTCCAATGCAGCAATCTGCACACTCTTCTGTAAAGAACCAGGCTTTTTTTTCATAGCATCAAATGTCTGAGATAAATAGGCTAGTGAATGCAGACAGAAAAATACAAAATGCATTTTTAATATAGAATCATAGAAGATTAGGGTTGAAAGAGACCTCAGGACGTCATCTAGTCCAATCCCCTGCTCAAAGCAGGACCAACCCCAACTAAATCATCCCTGTCAGGGCTTTGTCAAGGCAGGCCTGAAACATCTTTAAAGATGGAGATTCCACCACCTCCCTAGGTAACTCATTCCAGTGCTTCCCCATCCTCCTAGTGAAATAGTTTTTCCTAATATCCAATCTAGACCTCCCCCACTGCAACTTGAGACCATTGCACCTCATTCTGTCATCTGCTAGCACTGAGAACAGCCAAGCTCCATCCTCTTTGGGACCCCTCTTCAGGTAGTTGAAGGCTGCTATCATGACTGCTGAGCAACACAGCTGCTTTCTGTACTGCAATGAGCACACTCTGTTTGAGAACCAGGAAAAGAAAGCAGTAACAAGGAATGTTCATGGAAAGTCAAAATATCAGAGTATACCACACTATTTTTTAAGTACATCAGAAGCAGGAAGCCTGCCTGCCAACCGATCAGTGGGGCTACTTGATGATCTAACTACTACAGGAGCATTATTCAAAGAAGACAAGGCCATTGCAGCGAAGCAAAATGAATTATTTGCATCAGTTTTCATTGAAGAGGGTGTAAGGGAGATTCCCACACCTGAGGCATTCTTTTTAGGTAACAAATCTGAGGAACTGTCCAAAGAGTGAGATGGGAGGTTTTGGAACAAATTGATAAATTAAAAAATAATGCAATCCCCAGGACCCAGATGGCATTCACCCAAGATTTCTGAAGGAATTCAAATATGAAATTGCAGAAGTACTAATTGTGGCATGTAACCTATTGCTAAACTCAGCCTCTGTTCCAGATAACTCGTATATAATTAATGTGACACCAATTTTTAAAAAGACTCCAGAGGTGATCCTGGCAATTACAGGCTGGTAAGCCTAACCTTAGTACCAGGCAAATTGGTTCAAATTATAGTAAAGGACAGAATTATCAGACATATAGATGAATATAATTTGTTGGGGAAGATTCAACATGGCTTTTATAAAGGGAAATCATGCCTCACCAATGTACTAGAATTCTTTGATGGAGTGCACAAGCATATGGCCAAGGATGAGCCAGTGGATTCAGTGTACTTGGACTATCAGAAACCTTTGAAAAACTCCCTCACCAAAGGTTCTTAAGCAAAGTAGCCAGTTTGGATAAGAAGAGATAAGAGGGAAGGTCCTCTCATGGACCAGTAACTGGTTAAAAGATAGGAAATAAAGGGTATGAATAAATTGTCAGTTTGTATAATGGAGAGAGGTAAACAGTGGGGTCCCTCAAGAATCTGTATTTGGACCTGTACTATTCAACATATTAATAAATGATCAGGAAAATGGGGTGAACACTGAGGTGGCAAAATTTGCAAATGATACAGAATTACTCAGGTTGGTTAAATCCAAAACGTTACAAAGAGATCTCATAAAACTGGGTGAACTTGCCAACAAAATTGCAAATGAAATCAATGTTGATAAATGCAAAATAATGCGCATTAGAAAATATAATCCTATCTATACTGACAAAATGATGGGGGTCTAAATTTGCTGTTACCACTCAAGAAAGATCTTGGAGTCGTTGTGGATAGTTCTTTGAAAACATCCACTCAATGTGAAGCAGCAGTCAAAAAAGCTAACAAAATGTAGGAAAGGGATAAATAATCAGACAGAAGATATCATAATGCCATTATATAAATCCAGTGTAGGTCCACACCTTGAATACTGCATGCCGCTCATTGGCCCTACCTAAAAAAAGATAGACTTGGAAAAAGTACAGAGAAGGACAATAAAAATGATTAGGAGTAAGGAACAGTTTTCATATGAGGTGAGAGTAATCTGATGGGACAGTTCATCTTAGGAAAGAGACAATTAAGGGGTAATATTATAGAAGTCCATAAAATCATGAATGGTGAGGAGAAAAATGAATTGGGAAGTTTAATTTACCCCTTCACATAACACAAGAACTAGGAGTCACCCAATCAAATTAACAGGCAGCAGGTTTAAAACAAACAAAATGATGTTACTTCTTCATACAATGCAGTCAGCTTGTGGCACTCATTGTCCTGGGAGCCCAAAAGTACAACCAGGTTTAAAAAAGAATTAGTTAAGTTTGTGGAGGATGCCTTCTCGGTGGCTATTAGTCAAGATGGTCAGGGACACAATCACATGCTGCAGATGTCTCTAAACTTCCAGCTTCCAGAAGGTGGGACTGGATGACAGCGGATGGATCACTCAAAATTGCGCTGTTCTGTTCATTTCCTCTGAAGCACCTGACACTGGCCAAAGTCCAAAGACAAGATACTGGACTAGCTGGACCACTGGTCTGACCCAGCATAGTTGTTTTTACATTCTTATGTTCCCACTATTATACTCTGAGAAATACAAGGGTTCCATGCATTGTTATGCTAGAGACTAAGGCATATAATCAGCAAGGGCAGCAGATGCTACATTAAGGGGGAAAGTGTTCTTGCTGTGTAATGTCAGCAAAATACAAGCCAACAATCTCATTTTGCAGATCTTGTTTTTTATTTTGGTTGGTGTGGTTGAAAAGTAATTCTAAATAACCCTGTTTATATACAAAGGTAATATACCAAAATGCCAACCTCTTTACCATGCTTACTTATCTACAGAGACCCAAAGAAAACATGACAAGTTTAAACATAGAATTTTAATCTCAAAGGTCCCCTCATAAGGCCCTTTGTACCACTTCAGTCCCACATCTAAGGCCCACTTATGCCCTTAATATAGGGCTTATATGACACACAGGGGTGAATGTCACTTTAATTGTAACAGAAGAATGATGGGCCGGATCCCCAGATGCAGGGCCGGCTCTACTGTTTTTGCCGCCCCAAGCAGCGCGCCGAATTGCCGCCGCAGACGGCGGGGGCAGTCTGTGTGCCGTTAGGGTGGCACGCGCGTTTCCACGGCGGTGGCAATTTGGAGGCAGCTTCTGTCTTCAGCCGGAAGACAGAAGCTGAGCCGCTGCTGACAGCTGAAGATAGAAGCTGCAGCTGAATTGCCACCGCCACGGAAATGTGCATGCTGCCCTAACGGCACACGGACTGCTCCCACCGTCCGCAGCGGCAATTCGGTGCACTGGTTGGGGGCAAAAACACACGGACTGCCATCCCTTGCAGATTGCCGCCCCAAGCACCTGCTTGGGATGCTGGTGCCTGGAGCTGGCCCTGCCCAGATGTTCTGAAGCAGAATAGACGACAGAGCTACACCAACTTACACAAGTTGGGAATCTGGCTAGTGCCTTATCCTTACAACTCTGCCGCCTCTATATGCCGTAACCTTCACTTTTTTCTGTCCAGAACAGCCTCGGAGCCATCTGTTGACCTCTCTGATAGCTAGGTAGCTGTGAAGCTTTCTAAACAAATCATCAGATGGGCTTGCACACAGCTTTCTCTTTGGTTGACATTTAGTGATGTCGTGGGGCTGGGAGCCTTTGTAAAAGTCAGATTTCTTTCCTGAACATTCATTGCAGCTGTCCAATTACAGGTTAGGGGAGAGTCTCTTTCCAATTCTTGCCTGTCTCCCCTGCTGTCTGAATCATCCCATATTAAGTTCTTTCTGTGGCTAACCTTTTGGATGAGTGCCTAATAATGCCACCTCTTGACTGGGCAGCAGGATACATCATCATGCATCACAACTTGAACAGGTTGCCTTTTTTTTTAAAAAAGTGACTAGCATTAGAACTATAGCAGTTAGGGATGAAGTCCACTGCCTCCCTGGGCATGCAGGACCCAGTTTCAGGATAGACGATACATCCTGTTTCCAGTGTTACTATAGAACATAGTGATGGGTATTGTATAAGACGCCAAATTGAGTAGACCAGAATTAGAAAGCAATTGTAGAGGAAAAAGCTTGCAGCGACTTGGGGGATGGATTAATTTACCCACTACTTATTTTCCATCTCTAGTTCTATTACTCTATGATATTAAATTAGTTATGCACTTGATGTTAGCCAAAAAAGACCAAGATTTAGCATAATGTGCTATACAGTGACCTATAAATGAGCATATATTTCAAGAATATTATAGCATAGTCTCATTACGTGCTCTTTGGTATTGATATATTGGCCTATACTATTGTTGTTGGTGTGTTCACTTTAATTTCAACAAACAAGATGCTACCAGCACTTCAGATAAGAAAAGAGTCATATTGTATTTGTTACTATTTCAGCCTCCTCCTCCTCCTCCCCTCATTTTTCTGCTGCCTTTGCATTTAATGCCAAAGTCCCATTGATTTCAGTGGCCCCAACAGAGCAGCCTCCTGACTTCTGAATTGCCTACTTTACAAGACAGCACCTACGCTAGTAATTATACACACAGAATGTCCAAACGCTGAAATATAAACCTTTCAGAGTATTCATTATGTCTGTGTACAAAGAATGTTCACAGAATCTCATATTTTAAACTACAATCAAGATTTATCTGATCAGGAGCATGCAGAAAATGTGTCAAAAGAAATTAGGGACAAACTGATAGTTGCCTTAGTCCCCTACACTCTCTGTCTTTTTCTTTCTGTCTGTAGCCTCATTTCCTTGAGGCACCAAACACATTTACAAATAACCAAGTATTCTGAACTTTCTTCTTAATATTCCATTATACAGTGAGGCCTGCAGAAATATTTACAGATCCTGTGTATTTGCATGTCAGGAAGCAGACAAAGACTATATGCTACCATATGTGGATACTTCCACCAATGACCCTTAAGGATGGTGATTACCCCATTTCTCCCCTCAAATGGCCTTCTCAGGCATGTGACAAGTGAAAAATAAATGTGAAAAGATCTCTGAGAAATGATCAATGGTAAGGGATGTAGGGCTACATCCTCAGCTGTTATAAATCAGTGTTGCTTTATTGAAGTCAGCTATACTGACTTATAACCACCTGAGAATCTGGCCCCTAATGTTTAGTGAATCCCACTTCCTTGACCAGAGATAGGACTTTTAACAATTGCACATTAATATATCTTTGATTATCCTGAACATATATCTGACTGCAACATCCACCATGTCTGGTCTGCTCTGCAGGTGTAGATGGGGGTCAGGACACATCTCCTCCCTCTTTGTGGTGATGGATGCTCAGGGGGAAACCGGAGGGAGCAGGGACTGCAAATGTAATTAATAATAGACCTGTCACAGAGGGGAATGCAATGGAGAGGAAGGCTCCCTGCAGCTTTCACTGACAACCAGCCGCCTTCCTTCCCTCCCACCTCCCTTGCAGGAGTCAGGCACCATTTGGCATGAATGTTTCTAAAAGCTGCTCATCAGCTGGAAGACCTCTGAGGGTCACACAAATGACACAAGATGTCAGACATTTTGGAAAGGGCAACAAGGCCCAGTAACCAAATAAATTACCTGATCCAGCATGGAAAATCCTAGTGACCCATCAACTAATGGAAAGAAACTAACATCACCAAACACACACTGATGGGGAAAGGGAAAGGTTTCAGTTGCCCCTGCTAAGATTTGACTAATGGGCTTTGCTGCATCATGAGAACATTCCACCATCACAGGCCCTATGGGAAAAAACTGACTTTGTGATTATACTGGGGTATATTCAGCAAATCGAAGCAGGATGCTCTCGAGTGCTGTAATGAGAGGTCAGGTAGGAAAGCAGGCAGGCCCTGCAATCGAAGTCTTGCATCAAGTTTTTGTATACATTTTTCCAAGTTTTTTGAGGGCCTGTGAAGTGCTTTCACTCTTCAAACTTAGGGACAGAGCAGTTACTGTAGTCTTTGCTCTTTCACCCACACAGGGACGTGCCTCCTGTGAGTAGAAGAGAAGCGAAGGTCATGGTATGAGGCTTTCTAGGAAATGTGCCAAGACTGCAGAGTATAACAGTTTGAATACATGTGTGGGAGGAATCCTCAACAAGAGTGTTATTTGATAAGATTTGCGCATCTTCAATGTCAATTATATTTTAGGAGCTGAGTTTCCACCTATTGTTGTTTTAGAATCAGGGATCTCATTTTTACAATTGGGCCCATTCCTGATAAAGACTAGCTTCTTGCGCAGCTACATTTTTCAGCCTGTGCCTCTCTGTGTGTCAGCGTGTAGGGCAGATTAGCAGTGTGTGTCTGGGAGGCAGTGACATACTGTACCATGACGATTACGTTTGTGCTTTTGAAAATTTCTGTGCCAGAAAAAAACTGATTTGTTGGCAATTCATAGATAACGTCTTTCAAGAAGAGTAATATATAGATTATCAGGTCAGCGGGGCTGCTGGCAAAACAGAGGTACTTGGAGGTTGATTTTAGGGGCATCTACATTTTCACAAGTGAGGGCTTTTATCCAAAGACTTTTAGAACCCAGACAACCTGTCGTCCTCCATTAGTCTACACTCCCTCATATACGATATGTTCATTGTGACAGAATATTTATTAGTGCCCTTGGATGGCAAAAATGACCTAATTTCTCAGTGGGATTCTCTTATCCTGAGCCGGTTATCATACCAGCAGTCAGCTTTGTTCAAATCCCTCATCATGATATTCTTGTTCTTTTGCTAGCCCCAAAGTTTCATCCACTGTACTGTAAATGGTGAGGTATGAGAGATTTGCATAAATCAAAACTTGTTTATTCAGAAGGTAAAACCCCCAAAATGTATTTGCTGCTTTTCCTCCTGTGACACATGTAACGTCATGCCCCTCTCTCTACACTTGAGTAGCTACATGGATCTTACATGTTTGGAGAGCCTTACAACGTTTCAGAGCACCTCAGATACTTTTCTATGTCCAGTAATCTCATTGTGTACTGGGTCTTGACTCTTATTCACTTCAGTGGGACTGAAGCACATGCTTGAAGTTAAGTGCTTGCTGAATCATGGCCTAACTTTCACAATTAACCAAAACTCCAATTGCCTTTTTTGATACTGGCACAATAGTCCAGATAAACAGGGCGGTACTCTAGTACTATAGATTCAGCATGTTTGGGGGGGGGGGGTGGTCAAGAATTTGGAAAACAAGGCTTTCAAAATGTTCATCACCAGAACAGAATATTTAGCAGAGCACCTCTTCCTACAAGTCTTAGACATCAGGGAAATGACATTTACATCAATAATATGTAGCTATTCCTTTTATTTGCCTTGTAATTAGCACCAGATTGTTCACAGCTCAGGTCAAGTAAACATCAGTAGACAAAGGGAAGAGAGAAAAGCAGTATTTCAAGGTAACTGTATCATCTGAACATCCTACCTTGAGGATCAAGGCCCAAGAAAATAAAGTTATGCGCTGAATGTGTAGCAGTTAGTGGTTAGCTGTTATGCTTCTTTCCCTATTGAATCTGGGCTTGATTCTGGCATGGGATGCCCTTTTGAAATTCATTCTGGTGATCGCCTAATGTTTTCCTTCTGAGTGGGTTTTATGGCTCATTTACTCTTTAGAATGCCATGTAAACTCTTGGCACAACATTTAGTCTGTTGGGCTGGTACATAATAGCAGCCATGGTCCACTACAAAGATGGTTCTGCTTCAGTTAGTGCACATCTACTCATTTGTATGGTGATTGTGAAGATTTCTGAGTTTCTGTGATGAAAAGCTCTATTTAAATAGAAAGGTCATAATGTATGGGACACCAACCCCTTCAGCAATTGTTACACATAGAACCCAATTCTGATATTCGTCATACTGGTGTAAACTCAAACAGGGCCTCCTGGATGGGGGTGAGGGAGGCAAAAGGGGCAGCTTGCCCCCTGTTTGAGAGGGCCCCCAAACTAGTGGAGCTGAAACCAGGTCATGATGGAGAGGTGGCCAGGCCAAACCTGAGTGACACTGCAACCCTGTGCACCAAGTCACAATGCCCAGAATGGGGAGCCAGTCCCAGTCCCATAGGACGGAAGCCACCCGGGGGGGCGGGGGCTGGGTGTGTATGGGGTGGGCTCACTCTCCAACCCCTTACTGTAGGCCTCCTCTCAGTGGTAATTAGGGGGGTAGTTTCAAATTTTGCCCCAGACCCCGTAAAATCTCCGTGTGGCCCTGAATTCATGGGAAAGCCATTGATTTCAGGGGAGTTGCAATAGATTTACACTAGCGGAATTTAGCTTTGTGTCTTTCATATTCCGTCACAGGTGTCCAATACCATAACTTCATACATTTTGTTGGAAAACAGGTAAATACATTTAAAAATCTAGCCATGGCACAGGTGCACCAATATAATATTGAAATATAATATAAAATAAAATTGAAGGTTGACCTGAACAGAGTATAATTTCATGTAGGCTTGATGCAGCCTAGATTTTCACAAATGACTTGTATTATTGAGTGCCTCAGTTACTGGGAACCCAATTTAAGACAGCTTAAAGAGGGATGATCATCACATCTGTAAATAAGGCGGAACTACTGCATAAGTTTTGACAGTGTCTGGGGTTTTTAGAAGCTCTTAATGCAATTAAAGGAATGTGTCCCACAACGGACATGCTATCCAGCGCTCAAAACACTTTACAAGAGCAACAAAAATTCTCAACAATTATTCCAAATGCTGAATTCATTGAAAGGAACTCACTCTGTCGCTACCAGTTGTTTCTATCTTAGGGTTTTATACTGCAACTCATCACTATGGTATCTGAGCATAAGGACGGATAAAATAGTCCATTACGAATAAGTACTGGCCTCAGTCATTGCCCAAAACCTACAGGCCCAAAATCTATTGTGAAGTTAAAAAAATGCAGAAACTTCAGAATGTTTGGATTCCGGCACGTATGCAATACATTGACATACAGGAACACAAGCTCTACCAAAGCTAGGAATTACTAGCAATTTCACGAGCCATTCTTTTGAGATTTGCCTATTGTGAATCAATGGAGTATGAGTGTCTGGTACAGAAAACCCATATGGAAATGAAAAAGGTACAGTTACAGCAACATCTTATAGCCTCATCACTTATCTGTGTGGCAGGTGAAGGTTTCAAAGCTCTGATCTTTTTCAGTGCTCTAATGAAGTTTGGCATTCTAGCCAACGTGTTTGCGAATGGTTGTCTAGAAGGATGTGAGCTGAGGTAATTACACCCCTGGGAAAAATCATTTTGTTTTTTCAAGTACTTGGTGTGTATAGTTTCTGAAGACTTAAAGTCATTTTTATGAAGAAGGAGAAGAAAAAAAAAACATTAGGGCTTTATTCTGGCCCAGCTTAATCCCCTGTACACTCTGAAACACAGGGCAGTTTTTATATTTACTGCACATTTTTTTACTCCTAAAATTTTTCACTTTCCTAAAATGTATTAGTTAGGGAGGAAAGAATAGCCCCACAAAAGATTTACTAGCTCAAGAGTTTCTTTCAGCTGAACTAGTGAAATAACAATAGGGCCATAAACTGAAGAAATAATTCCAAACAATGAAACACTCCATTCAAAGACTATAATTTTGCTACATCCAGATGAAATTTTTATTAAAACACAAATCTAAAATGAAAGTATGGGAAGATTTCATATGTCTTTGCCACTGTAGCAAATCCTGAACTGTTGTCTTTCCTTAATTTTTATGTGCATCTTTACTTCCTAGTTTCATATGGGGCTAAAAATGGAAGTACGGAAATAGTCCAAGAAATTTCATTCTCAAGGCTTTCACTAGTCTAGGAGAAACCAGGAAGTACTGGAAATCTAATGGGGAAGACTGACTAAGCTTATAGTATTTCAGCCTGATTTACAGCTCAAAGAGTTTGAGGTAAGCACTCAAACTAGTTTGGGAACTATGAACAGTCTAGTTATAGAGACCTTGGTATACAAGACCTCATCCAAATTCTCTGAAGTCAATAGGCCTCTTTCCATTGATAAAGGGAATCAGATCAAACTCAAAGTGTATAAGTAAGTTTGATGATTCACTATGGATAAGAGCCTAGTAGGAGACAGTAGACAAAGATTAATCAAATGGCCGTATAATTTTGGTGATTTCCAACAAACTTTATTGAAAGCAATAAACAAAAAAACAAAATAGTGATTTTGTTGACATTACATGCATAGTTTTATGGAATGATACTGCATATAAGATCACCTTTACTGTACAGAACTTTAAATATAATAAACCTGTTGTATTAAGCTTTATAAAAGAGTCCATCAGATGCAACTGGCCTTCAAATGTGCCTCTGCTAGGTACTTGGAAAACTGTATAAATAATCTTTACAAAACAAGTCTAACAAAAAGACTAAAATACACTGGAACTTCCACTGTCATCTCTGTGTTCCAGAAATACAACTATGAAAAAAACTCAATACATTAGTATGCCTATATCGACACTATGACAACTAACTCCATGAACATTCAGAACACACTTCGATTTCTTATATTCATGCTGTCACATTGGTACAGAGTGACAATGATTCCCAAGGCATGTTCAAGGCCTGCGCAATGAGATAGTATAAATATATGATTATTAATCATTTCAACCACAAGATATATATAACTAACTGTATTAAAAACATACAGAGTTGAGTGTTTACCAGTTAAAATTCCTTAGAGTACAAAGGGCAGTAGTTGTTATTGAAAAGGAAACAAAGAACCTATTAAACACAAAACATGTCTACAGCTTTGTCCTGATTACAAGACAGCCAGCAGCACTGCTGAACACATTTTTAAATTAACTTCTTATTGTTTACATGCACATGTTAAAGATTTGCTGAATATCTATTTGAGCGAGAAACATATTTAAAATACTTGATGGGAGTTCTATTATCTTGGGTATTTTTAGCCTATTTTCCACTCAGAGAAAGATGGGGGCTGGGTAAACTGAAGCATGGTTAATTTTATCCTGAGCTTGATGGCAGATCAATTTTATATTTCCATGGTGTCCACTCCACCCAAGCCCTTTGCCCTGCCCGTGTACATTATGCCCATATAATTAATTGTTAAGGTTGCTACTTAGAGCTGCACTTCTGTTGCTTACAGCTCATAAAGCAAGGTATTCTGGGTGAATGTAAACAAGGCAATCTTTTAAGATACATTTTCTGTAAATATGAAACTGATGTTGAAAAATGCAGTTCCCCAGATTACCTGCTTCAGTGGAAACCAAGACTGATTGGCAGGGAATACAATACATCACATTTGGAATCATTATGACAAAGATGTAATATTGGAACGTCCACCAGGGGGTGCGATGATTTTTTGAGCAGGGCGTCTTGCAATATGGTCATCTGTTTGAGATCCTAGAAGAGAAGGCTTAGAAATCAAAGGGCTACAAACAAGTGACAACCACATTGATTTAAATACAGGAATTATTAAATGAAATGTTTTTGTTCATAACAATATATATGGACACAGGTAATCAATAGCAATTTATTTGTTCTTAATGCATATTGATTTGGAAACTCAACAATAAAATACAAACAAAAATAAATACCTACACCTTTTACACTTTGGGACAACTTTATAAATAAGGTATGTAGCAGTGACATGACCAATGAACTGTATAATCTGTAGAATCTTGTAATTTTTAATTAAAATGCTTTTGAATTTTAGCAACCCTCCTAATCATCACTGAAGCTACAAACTATACTGATAATTTGAAGATAAAATTATATTATTATGTTTTCATGCTCAGAATGAGATATAACCAAAGCATATTTCAAGCTTAGTAGTGGGGAAACCAAACATGCTACAATACATAATGAGAACAAATTAAAAGGGTTAATTATAGGAAATGCTGTCAAATGCAATGAAAGACTGTATTCTAAGTGGAAGGAACTGGAAAATTCTAACTGGTTTCCTGGAAAGATCCTTAGCATACTAATTCTACGAATTTTTTGTCATGATTTGTTTCTCCATGAATAAATGGTTTCCAGATAATAACATTTTGGGACTTCAAGGATCCATGTGATCTCAGCCAATTAAGTGTAGAGTTTTATCAGTAACTGTATAATGTGGCATTTGCTTTCAAAATTCTTCTTAGCTATGGCAAACATGTTCATGCACCAAATACAGCGTGACACTAAGCTGAGCAGCACATGCATGATGTCTATATATGTCAAATGACTGAAGAAAGTGTGTGTGGTACTCCCGTGATTCAAATAAAACTCAAAATTGAATCACTGTGGCTAAAATAGTGGAAACTGCATTCCACTGTATGATTTTTTTTTATGTAGAAGTCAAATTTCAAATTTATTTACACCAGGATTTATATCAAAATTAACATGAAATAAATTTAAACCTACCATTGTGCAACTAGATATGCAGTACTCTTCCCTTTCCTAATGGCTGTCATAACAACTGGTTTGAATCTTCAATTCAGGAAATTCACAGGCAGTAAATCATTTATGTGAGTGTATGATGCCTTTATAGAGATGTGACAGTCTCCAAGCCATTGGTTGAAGCACTGCTGTTCTGAGCATTCATCATAAGATCTGGGTGACCATTCCTCCTTATATCCACTTTTAGCTACTAGTTTAGTTGTGAGTCTCCCTTTTAAAATAAAATCTTGAGAGATGATCTTTTCATCTAGCCATTGACCGTCTCTAAAACAAGCTACTGTACATGAGCATTTGTCATCTCACCTCCACTCTAGCCACAGTACTGAATTCGTCCATTGCTGTATCTGTGCTTAGTAATTTTCTCGTCTGTAACTATGATTCCTTCTCACTCTCTCTCTCCCCATCTGCCTTGACCTTTGCGCTTTAACCATAGAATACTACTTGATGCCTTTTCTGAGTTTGTTTGCATTTCAGCCATCTTCCTCTCATAGATTTCCTACATATCCAACCACTTATTTTATGGAATCGGAAAAGGCACTCAGGCTGAATTCCTGGCCTCAGTGAAGTTAATAGGAATTTTGCCATCAGTTTAAATGGGGCCAAGATTTCAACCTCTATTGTCAGACCTAATCAGTCTGATGCCTGTCCTTGGCTCCTTTGTCTTCTCTGTTTCATACCCATTGGCCACCTCATTTTTTAAATTCAAACTTGACATGCATCCTCTCTGGTATCTTGTGACCTACATATTTTAATATATTTGCATGGATAGCTTTCAACCACCCGGAAGAATTTTGTGTTGCCTTTGTATGTAAGATTCTATAGCTCTGCAAATTGTACTGTAGCAGGGAAAGTGATTTCTCAAAAGCAGCAAGGCAATCATCACATAAACTTAGTTGTTAATACAATTTGTCTTTTACATTAGCAGAAATTACTAATGCAATTCTATAACTTGATCTTTTTCTTCTACTTGAGTACATAACATAAGCTCTGACCCTGCCATTGAGCTCAATTTGAATGGACCCCTGCACCCATTTGGAGTTGCATTAACTTCAGCAGGGTTCCTCATGGGTGCACAAGTCTGCCTGCAGGGAGCTCACTGCAAGACTGGGGTATGGTTTGTAAACAATATTTGCACTTCTCAGTCAGTCTAAGCTACCCATGCTCATCTCTACCTCAAAATGCTACTGTACCCACTGAGCAAACTTACCAGACAAGCTGAATCCTGACAGATGCAGATTACGGACAGGAAGAGTTGGTATTTTGCCTGAGCAGGGAGCTATCCTTGAAGTAGGTGTGGGGGCTACAGCTTTAGCGGTCACTATGACATCATGAACTGGCCCATCATAAAGCCCCCTGGGAACACCGTGAATTTCAGCAAGCTGTAGCGAGATAGAGGATAAACATGTGAGCTGCTTCTGAATAAAATGATGAGAAATTTGAAGCTGAAATCTGTTCCCTTACTGATTGTTCTGCGCTCTGTCATACATATCCTGAGTTATTATTGTACGGTTTCACATAAGTTCAGGTTATTTGTTTCAGAAGAAAGAACATTAAATATTTGCTCTGGAAAATTATTTTACAAGGAGTCACGTAGGTCAGTTTTGGGCTCTATCATCCTTGTCAGTTTCCCATACAAAGGTCCCCTTCCATTAAATTGGCCACCCAGTGATGATATGGTATCCTGACTCCCCCACAATATAATAAAGAGAGATGAAATAGGAAGTGTTTCCTGTCAGTGTATCTTGGACACAGTGAACATGGTTCTCATTTACACTAAGGCCCCATTACATTGCTCTCACCTTAAATTACAATAACACCTGGTTTCAGGCCCCTTTACACTGCCAGAATTGTGTAAAGATGCCTTAGGGAAAAATCAGAATCAAGCCCAGTGTGTCTTCAAGGTTCTATCATTAATTTTATTACCATTAATACTGTTAATGTCTTTATTTTTACAGTGCCTCCGTGCATGCTGAGCACTGTACACTACCACAGAAAGATATTGGCCCGTCTCTGAACAGTTTGCAATCCAGTTGATTCTTCAAACCAGTATTCTTCACCTCCTAACACTGAGTTCAATATTTTCATCTCCAGGGTTAGACTGGCACTGGCCATGAGAAAGAAGCAGTGCATAATTTTGGCTTATTGGCAAAAGACTTACTGTATTTTTATTTGTTGTTACAGAGAACACACAAAAAAGGCATTTTTCCACCTCACATTCCATTCTGTTTTTCCTTTGGTATGTTGTGAATTCTGATGTGACACAACTCAACGGAACCTGACATGGCATGATTACAATGTCCTATTGCATCAGGTGCTACTTTAAACCATCCATCTTCTCGACTGGTAGAAAGATCTGAAGCTAGTGCAGAGAAATAGCTAAATTACCAGTACTCCATTCACATTATTACCTGTGGCTAGCTATTTCTCATCCCAAGCCACACTATGTACCAGTCATTTTATGATAAAAAATTAGAACAGAGCATTTAGAAAATAGAAAAAGGTTTGGGTTTCAGCATAATGAAGTCAGGACAGATACAAATTGTAAAGAATAACTATTCTGCATTTTAAAATAGCATTTCAGCTTCACTGCTAAACTGCCATGCCATCTGATCTTCCTCTCTGTAATCCTGAAAACTGTGTAAAGTTGATATCCAGTGCAATATTTTCCAACACCATTTTGGACCCTTTTCTCTCTCCAAAAAGCCAATGCTAGACAAGGGACCAAAAAAATGTAATGCAGACAAGCAGACTAACTACCCATAATATCAAATGTGACTGCCCAAATGAATTAATTTCACAAGCAATCAGCGACCACCTGATCTGATGCCCAATTATTATTTAACTCAGAGTCTAGGAACCTCCAGCTTCATGTGAGCAAAAGTTTATATTTAGCAAAGTGCCTTCCTTGGATGATGAAAAATGACACAATGTTTTTACTTTTAAACATAACATAGATGGAGTCTGATTGGTAGCAAATAGCCTGGAGGCCTTTTGTCACATCGAGTGGGATCAACCAGACTTAGCAATCGCTTATCTGCAAGTTAAAAAAGGGTGCAAAATATGCGGGGGAAATGCAGGTAGGAGAGCATACAGGAGCAATTCTTCATATTACAGGATAAGTGTCATTTTCATGGCCATACCAGAAAGTTAGGAAGGAGTGCAGGTGGGTGAGAGGGCAGGTAATATGGTCACTGCACAGATCATTGCTTCCACTCTAGTTTTAAATGACCAGAGATGGCAGCTTTAAAAGATAAGGCTAGCTGCCATGAACAGGATTAATAGTTTTTACAAGGCTCTGTCAGTTTCTTTGACTTGTTCTGCCTTCCACTGTTGTGCTTCTATTACAGCGATGAATTCACAGAGAAAAGAAAAGCTACAGTAAATCATGTCAGGTGGTTATTGCTGTAGTTGCCGATGTGCGTTGGTGTATTTGGGAGAAATGAACTGGTTACTGATACTTGCCCTCCATACTTCAAATAACATCCACATAACACATGGAAAAATGGAGGCGTGGTGCAGCTAAGAGATTATATAAGGAGCCACCAAAGGAAGCTAGTGTAGAATAAGTCTTATTGGTCCTATAAAATGAAGGAACTACCGAAAATATTTCTGAGCTTCTTGTATTGGCACCTTATCTATTAACTATTTACTTACATACAGAAATAAGTCATTCCTGTGACAGAATTGCCATACCAGTTCCTATGTTACCCCTTCTCTCAGTTGCCAGCACAGGGGATATGGTTAGCAGGAAGGGAGCAATCCAGGGCACAAATGAGCAACCTAAAGAATAAATCAAATCTGGAGAGGTATTGGGAACTCCCTGTTCCCCTGCAATCCTCATTGACTTTGACATTTTTTAGAATTTTCTCCAGTCTAAACATTCCTGGATGAGCACATACTTGCTACAATCACATACATGTAACAGATTTAAAGTATTTGTCCAGAAAACACTAATGACCAATTTGCACAATTGGAGGCAATAAGAGTTTGCCAACAATGGCTAAAAAGATCTGTGAGAAGAACTTAATTAATTTCATTATGGGATATATCCCCAAGTGTGGTTTCCTGCATTGGCTATTTGAAATAAAAATATCAGAGACCCACTAAGCCCGGGACATCTCTAATGAGAAATATCTACAGTTAAATTGTAAAAACGTTGCCATTGTTTCATTATAATGTATCATGTCATTCAGATTAAATATATTATTTTAACATGTTTTACCTTTCAAATTGAATTTAGAAGGACCATGTAATTAGATACATAATGCATCTTACGTCTTTGTACTTTTCCTGTCTACTCTCCTGTAATTAGTAGTAGATTAGTTTACCCTTGATTTTCCTTGAAGACATTCCATTTGCCCAGGGAGACACACCATACCTTATCATCCAATACAAACATTTTGATGCAACTGTATATAAAAATTTAATACAGTTTTCTTTTATTTTCAGATGAATGTGAATTACTAAGTGGTATCAGGTGTAAGAATTGTCATTTGAACAGTAACATTGTTTATGCATAAGCCAGGCAATGCACAAGAGCAGTTATTTGATAGTTTTACACCTTTTCAAAGCCTACAAGCAGATAACATCAATAATATTTTTACTTCTGTAAAGGGCCCCCTTTCCTTTCTTTGTCCTACCAGGAGGCTCTGGGATGCTGTAACACAACACTAATAGCAATATGAGAAAAGGGATAAATTAGAACAGACATTGTTTTCTTGCAAATAAAAATTCTCCTTACCCTGTTTCTTGCCTTTATTCTTTTATAAACAAAATCAGGGAATGTCTTTCTAGGAACAAAGCGACCAGACCCTTGGATGACAAAGAGGTTTCCATCTTCCAGCACAACTTTTCCTTGACTTATAACAACAGTAGGGGAACCACGACACTCTGTTCCTTCAAATATATTATATTCCACATTCTGACAAATCCAAACCAGGATATTCAGAGTTAGTTTAGGGTTAAAAACAAAAAAGCCATAAACCCACAGCCTACCCAATTATATACACACACAGTTGTGTAATACTTTCTTCCTGTATAATTAATCATTCCTTAAATAATCCTTTAGATTAGATTTGAAAAAATAAGGATCTCTAGCAATTTGGTGAGCTAAAGCAAACTGGAATGGACAAACAAAATTCACGAACATTTAGCACTAGCTAAACCACACACTACGCTACTTGTGAAGCAAACCAGAGCCCAATTATAGGTATGGATAAGTTCCAATTGCTTAACCTAAATCCCCAGCAGGCTTCTGCTGAAACTCACCTTGGACATCACGGAATCTTTTGCTATGTTTGTCAGGAAACAGCAAGTTCTCTAGCTGAAACTGGTTGAAAAATTCCAGTTATATTTTGTGGGAATTTTATTTTTCAAAACTTCCCATGGAGTTTTTTTTCTCTCTTTTTTTTTAAATATTCTCCCCACCTCCAAATGAAAAATCTTCTTCAGCTTTCAAAAACAATTTTTGATACAAAGATAATAATTTTTGGTTTCTGAAGAGCAAAAGCAATTTTTTCTTTATTGAAAATCAAACTGAAAACCAATTTTTAACTGAAAAACATCTGTTTCTGTTCAAACAAAATACCATAAAATTTCATTTTGGTCAAAAATTCATTTTTTGTCAAAAATATTTCAACAAAATGATTTAAACCAGTTCTACCCTCTACATTTTACTAATGTTACATGTAGTTTTACCACTAACCCTTCAAATATTACTGTGCTTCTCAAGTTCCAGGTAGGAATTCATTCTGGGATACCTATGAACTGGGAAACCCTAGAGAAGGTACAGTTTGAACAGACACAGAGTCTTTCCCCAGTGGAATATTACCAAAGAGAGAGTGACATGCCTATTTGGGACCAGGGATGGAGTAGGAAAGCTAGGTTTGGATCTCCAGTAAGATTTGTGTTGTTGAAAGATTCCCTTTGGCAAATGGCTTTTGAGAGTGGGGGTAGTTTCTCAGCTGGTGAATCATTTGCAGAGATAAGGGTAAAGAGGTGTTCCTAAGTAGCTGATATTCATCCCCGAGTTCCAGTTGGTGAAATGGGAATTTACCTGAGAAAGGGCTGAGTAAACACAGAGTAAGGACCCCAGGGTTTGTTCCAGTATGAATGGCCCCTACACAGCTGTCTGAAATGGAATCAATCTTGCTTCCTCTTTTTAGTTTTACATTTGAAAGAGTACAGCCCTTGCATTTATCCAACCCTTGGGGAATATATCAACAGTCCCAATAATTTGCTAACTAAAACAAACTTTTATCTCAATAGTTCTGTTAAATCTTAATTACAATCATAGCCCTTTAAATTCCACATGTTCAGCAATTCAAGGTTAGTCAGTGGAATTCAGGAGAAATGCTGGAACAGGAAATGTTCAGGTTAGGATTGTACATTTTTTTCTATGCCTATACAGTACATACTAATAGTATCACATTTACAGCAAAAGAATGGTCATCATGTATTGTTTTGCTACTGCATATTCGACAGCATTACTCTACATATTGTTGGTGCCATTGCAGTAAATGCCAATAACAAAAAGGATTTATTTCCCTCTTCCCACTGAGATTTAATAAACAGTTATACTAATATTTTACCCAAATCCTCTCTGTTTCAATTTCTCTCTGATTAAAAGGAATACATTATTTCACTAATACACCTGGCTGCAAAATCCTATAAAGAAAAAAAGAAATTAAATCTCACAAAATAATTTTACCAGATGGTGGGTTTTTGCTGAGACAATTTTTGTAGCCTTGGGATTCCATATAACTAGGTCAGCATCAGAACCTACAGCAATTCGTCCCTTCCTGGGATAAAAATTAAAGATTTTGGCTGCATTTGTACTGGTCACTGCTACAAAATCATTCTCATCCATCTTCCCTGAGGCCTGGAAATCAGAAAGAAAGGAGATTGAGAAAGGAAACCTATCACCAGAAAATGAGGTCTTATCAAAAGTGAATTTGCAATTTCGTCTAGAATTAATGATATTTGTACACAGAGAAGATCACACAATCTTGGGCCTCACATTTAATTCAAAAATTGGCTGTCCCTGCAGGACTAATCATTAAAGACTGTTATAATGTCATATGTTTGGAAACTGATTACAGCTCCCATTTTATAGTCACTATGTAGGTGCTCCTATGACACCAATACTGTTCAACACAACAGACACTGCATCCCACAACACTGAATAATAAGTGCACATGGTGAAGTGAGGCTACAGAAATGTCTGTGGCAACTACAGTGTATCATTATCATTCATTTGGCAGCACTTTCATCTACAGGACTCATTTCTCTCAGCAAGTACGGGGCTCACACCCAGAACTTTCTTTAGTTGATACTGAAGTCAGTCAATCTTTAGATTATATAATTTCTTGTCTTAGATAGAAAAATATCATGTTTATTGGAACTGGAGCTTTCTAAGTGTTATTGATCCTCAACATGCTACTAGGAGAAGGATACAAGAAACTGGAGGTACCAGAATAAAGTGCTCAGATAGTATAATGATGGGTGAGGTATAAGAACCTAGTCAGAGAGACAGGGCTCCAGTGAAGATGAATATTTTCAAAGGTGAACACTGTTAGTATAGGCTAAACCAGGGATCAGCAACTTTTGGCACGCGGCCTGCCAGGGTAAGCACCCTCGTGGGCCAGGCCGGTTTGTTTACCTGCCGCGCCGGCAGGTTCGGCCAATCGCGGCTCCCACTGGCCGCGGTTCGTCGCTCCAGGCCAATGGGCGTGGCAGGAAGTGGCGGCCAGCATATCCCTTGTCCCACGCCGCTTCCCGCAGCCCCCATTGGCCTGGGGTGGTGAACTGCAGCCACTGGGAGCCGCGATTGGCTGAATCTGCCGATGTGGCAGGTAAACAAACCAGCCTGGCCCACCAGGGTGCTTACCCTGGCAAGCTGCATGCCAAAGGTTGCCAATCCCTGGGCTAAATACTTAGTGCATCGTAAAACGTACAGCTGACATAACAAACCTGAAGAAGATGTTTGTGTTGCTCGTAAGCTTGTCTTTCCCCAACTGAAGTTGGTCCAATAAAAGATATTACCTCACACACCTTGTCTCTCTAATAACAAACTACACTCAAGATTCATTGTGGACCTGATCCAAAGCTCATTGAAGTCAACACAGAGACTCACAACTTATTTTGAGGGTACTATAATGTTGCAGAAATTACAAATGAACAAATTCCATATAGCTTGCCCAGTCCTACAGGAAAAGTATACAAATGGAAATTCCATTCCTTGCCTTTACAAAAATCTTCTGGATAGACTTTTATTTCTGATCACAGTTCAGACTGGGATAGAATATTCTTCTAAGGAGCTCTTTCAAGACATTTACATTCAAGTGTTACATTTTCTCTCATTAGCAAAGCTTTTTTAAGTAGCAGCCTAGATAATGTCACACAATAAGGCATTTAGCAATGTAAGATGATAATGTACCTCTTTCCCTTCCATTAAAGAAAATCTTGCTATTTTCTAAATCCTCATATCTGACAAAAATGCCACTTGCATGCACTTGCATTGATAATTCAGCAAACATTTACACCCATTTAGTTACTTACCACACACTTCTCCCAAATTATTGACATTCTTTCTTCAATGCCATTTGTTCCCTCTGGAATAAGGGTAAAGTTATCCTTTCCTACTGCCTTCTGCGCAGTGGTAAATGTGCAGTGGGCACTGCCTGCAACCTGCAGATCCCCACTGAGTTAAAACAAACCAAAATGCAGTTAATGGACAAAATTGATTGCTCAGATTGTATTGTTCAGTGTAATAATTCAGGGGCCTTTTCTATGCAACTATATACTCTTTAAGAGTGAAATTATCTCCTGTGTAGCGGGTTAAGTGTGACATAAATGGCTCATAGGTCTTGTGCTTAGCCCTCTGTGCAGCGGTGAATTTCATCCTTAGGGTAATATTTTCAAAGGTGTCTAGGTGATTTAAGTTCTTAAGTCCCATTGGATTTAAGTGCCTAGATGCTTTTGAAAATGTTACCTTAAATGCCTAGTAATTGCACTCCTTAAATCAGCATCCCAGTCTTGATCCTTGATCCATCCTTTTGGCCCTGACAGCCTTTCAAGAAATGATTCTAAAGGACTTTTTATATCAGGGGTATTCCTGGCTCTGGCCAGACCAAGGACAAAACCAGATTCTATATACCAGAATCTATTATAACTCAACAAGTCTGAGCCAGGCTGATAGGGATGGGACATGGGAGAAGGAAAGGAGGGAGCTGAGGTGGTTTTCTAGAATGAGGCTCTCTGGCGACATCTGTTCATGGAGCCTTGAAACACCCTTCCTGATTTATATCAAGGCTGTATTTAGATTGAATTATATGCATATTTTATTATCTGTTTGCGGACACTATTCCACAGGGAAAAGATTAATCAAATCAAATAAAATCAAATCTGTTTGCTTCCTAGAGTCCAGTCACACCTCTAGAGAGAAGAATTTTGTGAAATCTCAAAGAATACAAAATAATTCTCATCAGGAGACCTACTAGGGCAGAATATTCACTACCATAGGTAACCTTCTACAGGTCAATAGTCTCACTCTCCACAGTCTTCAGGTGTTACTTTGGGGCCTGATTTTTCCATCCCTACTCAGACTGAATAGTACTTTACTCGACAAGGAGTCCTGTTGAATGGTTCTACTCAGTGAGCTTTTTGGTGATGACCAGCAAAGACCCTAAGCCAAAACCCCAGATCCAGACAGTGTGGAACTGTAAGGAGATTAGATGAAAACTCCACTCTGCTCTTTGGGCTCCTCTCTGAGGTTGAATAATAATAACCCCAGGGATTGGGTTTTGTCCCACACGCCACTGTCATTTACGCTCCTTGCCAACTCACCATGATAACAGAGAAGTGAGATAATCAGATGTAGTAGGGTCAGGGCTAACTGGAGGGGATGTAACAAAGGCTGCAGCTTTAGCCCAATTCTTACTCCAGTAGTGTGATCCATCAGTGCCAAGGCTCGCTGTAATTGGCTCTCCATACACAACTGTGCCTAAAGAATAATAATGCTAATACATAATCTGAAAATATGTAACATGTTCCTGATGGTGAACTCTCTTTTCCCACAGTGCAGACAAATGCTCAGATTAGGAATAAAAGATGGTTTGAGCCAGTTTCTCTGTGTTTCAGTTTTCTGAATTTCTCTCAGCCAATCAGATTGGTACAAAGTTGAACAGTATTCCTTGTAAAATTACAAGGTACCAATCAGGAAACAGCCTTGGACAAACCCCAGAGTCCTATTTGGCACTATTTCTTGCTGAGAAAGACCCAAGAAAGCAGAACAAACACTTCAGGACATGGCTCCTTATTGTAATAGGGCAGGGAAAGTGTCTAAAAATCCCTCTCAGTGGAATACCAAAAATTACACAAAAACTATAGGCAAAATGCATGCTCTTGATGTAACTCCATTTAAATCAGTTGATTTACACCTGGGATAGACTCAGTCTTGTATGTTTATGACTGGATGTTTCTGTCTCTCACCTCTGTCACCCACGTCCATGCACAGTGGGCCAGATCCCCACCCCGGTTTGTGTAAATCAACACATCTCCATTGGTTTCAATGGCGATACACCAGCTGAGGATCTGTCTGAATTACTATATTGTAGGTATTGTGTTACCTTGTTTCCTTGGAGGAATATTTCTATTTCTTCCCAGTATGTCAGCAGTTTGAGTTCTCAGGCATTCCCAGGTTCATTTTTTTCCATTCAAAGCATGACAAGAGGTTAGAAATGAATTCTTGACATTTTTTTCCAACTCCACCTAATGAGACTTGTGTAGCAAAGTCTTCAGCCAATCTTTTCAACTCTTTTGAGTTCACTTCAGTGCAACTAATCTCCAGTACATTTTGAAAACTGAAGCTAACATCAAGTTTTGTGCTTTTCAGATGTACCTGAAATTGGCTAATTATAAACTCTTAACTCCCTTTTATTGCAGTATTACTCATGGAGACAAGTAAATAGTTTTTATTAGTATGTAAATGTGAAGTGGTGTTTTACCTTTTCGCTTTGCTTGAGCTATCACATCTGCGGCACCTTTGCTCATTACTTTTGTGACATACAACGGGCAGTTGGCTTGTTTTGCTATTGTAATTGCACGGTACACTGCCTCTGCTTCAACCTTAGGAAACAAGAACACAACCAGGAGACGTCTTACAACATCTCTTTTAGTTGAATGGACATGAATGGAGACTTCTTTAAAGCTCTAAAAATGTTCATTTGAGGAACTTAAGATATTACCTCCTCTGGGTGGCTAAGAACATGCCCCTCTGGCCCAGTAATTCCAAGTTCCAACAGTCTCTTTTGCTCCTAAGTGAATGTAGAAAAATGAGAAAAACAGTAAGTGATGGGAACAATCTAAAATAATGTGGGACTGGAACATGATGTCTAGAAGTACTTGAGGGTTATGGAAATTCCTAAATAATATCCTGGAATACCATTTATATCCATGACAATTACAGCATCTTAGCAGAGACTATGACAATAATAAACAAGACATTCCAGTGGGACTGGTCATACTACTCAGCACACTACACTCTAGTGATTTGGCAACAGATTGGCGGTGTTCACTTGCTCAGGAACAATTAAGCTATATTCAGTGATAACTATGTGCTTTTCCTGGGCTATTCATTCAGGCACTTCAAGCTCACTGTGGAACAGGAGGCTGAAGGCTGGGTAGCTCCATCACACAAGGCATTCCTATCCTTTTAGAAGTGCAGTCATCTTGAGGGGCTGGTGAAGTCCCACACACATTCCTAGTGACAATGATTTATGCAGGTCATCCCAAATGAGCATTGAAAAAGACTTTATTCCACACTGCACTGTCCAGCATTCTGTGTATCCCCTCCCACACTCACTTTCAGGGGAATGTTATCACCTTTATTAGTATTATCTTTTCATAGCCCTCAACGTATGGAGCCAGTTTTCTCTGTAGCCTGATCCAGTGATTAATTTGTAATTAAAGAGGTACCAGGGCTCAAGCAATTAGCTGCCAGGACTCAAGCAATTTTTATACTTTCATAACTGATACAGCAAGCCCAGAGGTGCCAGGGCTATGAACTGCCAAGCCTAGGGGTTCTGGGGCTTGGCACTGGAAAGCCCTGGCACAAATTAAACACTGGCCTGATCCCATAAGGTACTGAGCACATCCACAGCTGCCCTCAACTACTACTGAAGCCAATAGAGGTAGAGGGAGTTCAGTTCCTTTCTGTTAGAAAATTATAAGTAACACTGGAGAAACATCTCTGGGGCTAGGAACAAATGCTATATGTTCCATCAGTAAGCTGGGAATCTTGCCATCCACCAATGATATAGAGCTCCCTTTGCCAGCTCTGCAGAGGCCGCTAAAGATAATCTGCCACACTAGGAAAAACTTCACTGTGGGGCTCACCTCTTCATAGGCTTAGGGTGGCAGATTTGGCCCAGCCGCCTCTTTGTCATGATGGGGGGCAGCCAGGCCAAATCTGCTCCCATAAGCAGCTGCCCTGAAATCTGCCACCCTGGCCAGCTGCCTAGTTTACCTATTGGTAGAGAAGCCCCGGCATCTCTGAAAGAGGGGAAGATATACGATCCTAAACCTGTCATTGCTGAAGGGCTGACTACTGCCTGTCCTGGCCCTCAGGCCACTGTAATGTTTGTAAAGAAAATCTCATGTTGCGGGGAGCGGGGGAAGATGAAGGAAATGTTTCTTTAATAGGCTGTTCAGGGGCAGGAGGGAATGTGGCTGTTTGAAGCTGCTCACAGCATGGAATGTTGGAGGCATTCCCAGCAAAGATGGACTAGTGGACAGAGTGCAAGTGCATGTTAAATGCCATTTTCCCACAACTAATCAAATAGTTATAACCATGTATAATTTACCCCTCCTTGTGCCATCTTGGCCCTCTGCATCATATGAGGAGCCACCCAGGAGTACTTCCATTGTTTGCCCTCTCTCAGGGTTTTTGCTGGGGAAGGACAGCTTTAAATTGCAGTTGCTGTTGCTAATTATTCCCGTCAGCAGAAGCTGTTCAGGGGATATGCTGAATCAGCACATTCCTTGGCTTGTCTTGGCCACACCCCTTCTTAGCGAGCATTGTCCATAAATGTACCTGTGACGATAACCAACTGGATGTAAACAGTCAGCATGATGCCTCTGCTTTTAGTAAGGACTCCAGATCTCCTTCCAAGCTCTTCTGCCAATATATAATGTCACAATAGGCTTTGCTGCCACTCCACTCCCTCCAAACCTCAGGTAATCAGATTATCCTAAAGGCCAAATCCTGCCTAGTTGTGTGGGTGGGTGGACTAAGCAGGGAAGAAGATGTATAGAGCACCTTGCCCCTACTCCCCACATGCCTTAGCAGGGCAGAATACCAACACTGCAGGGAGCGCTGAGGAGAGAGACCAGCTTCTGCACTAGCCTACACTGAAGACCCAAGAAGGTTTGTTCTACAGGAAAATGTACGGAATTTTTATTTCTGTACCATCTCTATTCCCTTTTGCAGATATCCTTGAAGTTCATCTCCAGGGCGCTCATGTTTCGTTAACTCAGCCACTGAAGTCAATGAAAAGTTTTGCCAATAATTTAAATAGGAGTATGATCTGGGTGATACTGTGACTGGCAGCATGCACTAGTGGAACGTATGCTGATCCTTTTCACAAAAGTAGCCAGGCCCCCCCAGCAATGTATGCCTCCTGGCCAGCTTTGTACCCACCTGTTCCTGAGTTGGCAGGATGACTCAAATGCTGGAAGTGTGTCTGGCACTGCTCTGCCCCCTACTGCCTGTTGTGCAGCCACTTCATTTCAGGGCAGCATTTTGGCCTAAATTAATATTGTGGCTAGTTTTTAATTTAAATGGATACATTTACTATACCTCGTCAATTATGTCTCCATTTTCAGCATGCACTTGGGCAATGGCACCCAGGTCGCGAATAATGCTGAATATTTCATACATCTGTCAGGAAGGAAGGAAAGAATTTCCTAGTGTCAGATAGGTCACAGTTTATAAAAAGTGTAGTTGATTACTTTTATTGCATTTCAGTTATTCTGTGTTACCTGGGCATCAGTGCACTGGAGCTTGTCTTTATAAGCCATGAAAACTAGAAAGGAGTTCACACCTTTAAAAAAATAAATTACATGTGTATTTATTGTCACAGCTGAAAACAAATCACTCATGTCTACTATAGAGGGATTGAAAAGGTGGTGTTCAGATCTAGGTAAGGTTTTTAGACTAGTGTTGAGGATTGAGATTGACTCAAGGCTAGGGTTCAGATTTGGACTAAAGGGCATGAAAACTTGTTCTTATGAGATTTGGGCCCCAAATGTTGCAGTTCATGAAAGATGCTGTACTGACATTGGGTTTTGGATGCATTTAAACCAGAAGCAATAAGCAACCCATTTTTAGTTTTAGATCCAACTTGGAACCAAAACTTGGAACATGGATCTGAATCTTAACCCTTTCCACAATCCGGTTTGAATTCTAAGCTCCAATGCTGGCTCATTTCTAGGTGCTATATCTGAATCATTTTATTAATGCTGAAAGTACAGATTAAAGCCAAAAGCACTACATTCAAAACAATGTCCTTTAGTTATAGAACTACATATACAACACTTATGTATACTGCATTGCATAGCAAAATGCATAACTCATTTCTATCTAATGTGTACTCTGATTCATTTAGTGTTGGGGCCTAGCATGTTAATTTCTATTGTAGTGCTTTACACTGTTTTTATGTTGATAAAAACCACAATGGTTTTTAAATTATAGTCACACTATAAAATTCTCGCCATTTCATTACTATATATGGGTAAGTTTGAAAAATGTCTGGTTTCAGCTTTGAATAGCTGCTTCCTTAGCTACCACTGAGAATTTTAATGGAAGATTAATTAAAAATTTCTGTGTTAACTGACAAATTCTGTCCCTGAATGTAGGACTGCAATTGCCATTGAAGCCAATTAGATTTGTGTAGGCACGTCTGAGCGCAAAAGACAGCCCCAAATATGTGACTAATGCGACATATTAGTGAAATGCACTAATCCTGTGGTGGGTGAGTTCTTCATTAGACAATTATCAGAGGGGTAGCCGTGTTAGTCTGGATCTGTAAAAGCAGCAAAGAATCCTGTGGCACCTTATAGACTAACAGATGTTTTGGAGCATGAGCTTTCGTGGGTGAATACCCACTTCGTCGGATGCAAGTAGTGGAAATTTCCAGGGGCAGGTATATATATGCAAGCAAGAAGCAAGCTAGAGATAACGGGGTTACAAAAACCTGTAGGAAAACACTTCAATCTCCCTGGCCACACAATAGCAGATCTTAAGGTGGCCATCCTGCAGCAAAAAAACTTCAGGACCAGACTTCAAAGAGAAACTGCTGAGCTTCAGTTCATCTGCAAATTTGACAGCATCAGCTCAGGATTAAACAAAGACTGTGAATGGCTTGCCAACTACAGAACCAGTTTCTCCTCCCTTGGATTTCACACCTCAACTGCTAGAACAGGGCCTCATCCTCCCTGATTGAACTAACCTCGTTATGTCTAGCTTGCTTCTTGCTTGCATATATATACCTGCCCCTGGAAATTTCCACAACTTGCATCCGATGAAGTGGGTATTCACCCACGAAAGCTCATGCTCCAAAACGTCTGTTAGTCTATAAGGTGCCACAGGATTCTTTGCTGCTCTTTCAGTAGACAATGTCCACTGGGTAGATAGCCACGGGTTCTTATATACAGGAACTAGAGGTACAAGTTTTTGTGAAGGGGCTGTCAGTGCATAAGAAATACACTCTATTTTCAGTATTGCGGGCTGGGAATGTGCTGCTTTATTCCTATTATATTATTTATTATTATTTACACTTATTATATTACAGAGTGGCTGGAGAATGGGGAAGCACCCACTAACTAAACAAGAAGTAAAGTAGGTATGGAGCCTGGCTCCAACCCATAATACTCTGAGTAACCCAGTTAATGTCCACTTTATTACACAAGTGAAGTAATATTGCACAATCTGGCCCTGTGGGCCCAATCCTGAAATTCCTTACACAGATAAATCTCCAATATAGTCAGTGGGAGTCTTAAGAGTGTAAGGACTTCAGAACTGGGCACAATAATTTTGTCTTGCACTACCAAAGGAGGCTTCATGATGTTAGAGGGATGCATATTGCCCTAAAAAGTAGCTGATCTTTTTTCTTGAGTCAGCTTTCACTCTTGATGGTAACTAGGTTAGCAGAACACTCGTCTTTTTGTCCTTACCTTTGTCTTTCACTAGAGCTTCCAGTTCCTCTTTTATGCTCTCATGCCAGCGTGTGATGTCAATATGCAGGGAATAATCACAACAGGCTTTGTTATCAGCACACTCTCTCCATTGGTCATATGCAGCAAGCAGATTCATTCCAGAGTCAGGGAATACATGGTCAACTGAAGAAATATTGCAGAGTGTCAGCAGCCTTTATATGATGGGCTAACACAGGGACATTATTATAATGCCCATAAATATGCATTTGTCTAACAGTTTTCTATGGTAGGAAGGAGACATTTTAATGCAAATAATTCTATAATTAAAAACGAGGAATATGAAAGCTTCTGAACTGTGTTTAACTACCATTAAGACTGAGACAAAAACCAGCAAAACAAGTCAATTCCAAGTTGTGGCTAACAGTACAACCTGAATTCATCCCCTTGTGTCTAGATAATATGGTGTGTGCTATCATATACATGCAAGGAGCCAAATTCTGCTCTTAGATATTTGTGCAGCTTCCTTTGACTTTAGCAATGGCAGTCATGCATAGGTACTGTATTTCCCACTACACCTACCTATGCTCCTCAATAATAACCTGTGAGACCATTTATAGTTCAGTTCTGTGCATCCAATGAGTAAACACTGGACTGAACTGTGTGGTGGTTTTGTAAGATCTACTCGGGATCAGACTGAGTAAATCAAAATCATTTTTACTTTGAACCTCAAAAGTATTTGCTCTCACAACCCCAGAGCTGGAAACTAGTGCAATATTTGATTTCATAACCAAGTCACTTTTCTTTCTCCACCTACAAAAAGCATGGTATATAAATATAAATTTTCTGTGACCATCTGTTTTAAAAGACCCAGGTAAAAAGGTGCCCTGTGTATTGCTTACAATGATACAGGTGAAAGGGCCTCATAATAAGTAGAATCTTTATCTTTTAAAAAGGAACATATAACGAAAGCAGAGTTTATTAAAAGAAACTTAATACATGGTACAATTGTAACTAACCTGGTCAGAACTAAAGTCTCACTCCTGTGTTAACTGACACTGAGCAATCTTTTCACCGGTGGGACACCTCGTTTGCGCTTTGAAAGATGTACTTCTTAGAGTCATTGCAATGATGCTACTTACGTATCATGGTGGTTCCTCCTGCTAGGGCTGCTTTTGTGCCTTGATAGAAGTCATCAGCAGAGGTCATTCCCATCATAGGCATTTGTAGTCTAGTGTGAACATCTATTCCTCCTGGCATAACTAACTGGCCATAGGCATCAACAGTTTTGACACCACCAGGAACTATCAGGTTTTCTCCAAGTTGCCTAAAAACAGTATTAAGAAGTTCTACTAGCTTCAAATAACATTTAAACAAAAATGTATTAACTTCCTGTTGTTAAAAGTGAGTATGTGTGTGTGCTCATGTCCGTTTCTGTATGCTTTCCCACACTGTGCTGCCAATGCACATCAGTTTTGCTCTCCTTTGGGAAATGGGGGATAGTTGCGGTCCTCAGAACTCTAAGGGAGCTCTATGTTTCTCCCATTTTCTCCTTACTTAGATGCGCCTTCTCTTGTGAGGCCTCATATCACAGTCACCATCCTTCTGGCAACGGAAGATTGGATGAAATTTCATTCAGACCCATAGCTGTTGCTCTTGAGAATTGTGAGTCAGTCTCTTATCTCCACTTGCAAAGCACTGCCTCCAAAACTTTCTCAGCTCTAGGATGGGATCGAGCAGATCTGCATCTCCTGGATGGCAGTGCAGACCACCAATACCAGCCCCACAGGCCAGCCCATTTCAGGGCATCAATTGTGACCCCCAGCTCTCTTCATTCATGTAGTCCTAGACCACTCAAGTAGTACTAACAGTGACTGTAAATTTGACAGTAGCTACTATGGAAGTAAGATCAATAGGGACTAAGATCATTTTACTTGTTGCCTTCAAGAACACAGCTAGAACTCAAGAAAGGAAATATTCCTTTCAGCTTTTTCTTCCAATGCCCTATGAACTATTGATTTTTTTCCAAAAGAATATTTTGAACATATTTCTGAGAAAATTAAAGGGGTCTCTGGAAATGATTATCCATATTAAATTGCACCAACAATGTTAAGTATGGAAATTGTAATACAAAATATTTCTTAAGTAACTTACTTTATCAAACTGTCTTCCACATAGATATCAGCATAAAATGATTGATCATCATTGACGATCTTTCCTCCTTTGATTAGAAGCCGGTCACTCTAATGGAAAAAAATATGTTTCCCAATATTATTTTATTTAGAAGTTGTTTTACTCATTACAGGCCTTCATGCATAATAATCTATAACTGCCTGCTGCAGTTAAAGTCTGAGACAAAATATTTTGCATGTCTATTAGTCCAATTTAGTTTAAAAAATACACCCAAACTATTTCATATCAAAGCCTGACTGTATTCCACATACAGAAGTATAAAAAGTATTAAAACTAAAATAACATATATTTTACATACAAATAAAGAATGTTTTAACATCTTTAAATCAACCAGAAAGGGGATTTAATCTATATTTTTCACAGCACAAGCTTAGAGAACTGTATGCTGCATAGAAGATGTAAGGAGTAATTTAAAAATAATATATTAAGGCAAAGTTACAATAAAACATTCACATACTACAGTGCACATTACTTATTACTCATTTTTTCATTAATTGCACATCCACGATTCCCTTCACAGCTTTGCGTAGCTCTGCAAAACATTTTGTTCTCCACCCTCCAATATAAATGACTCCTGCCCAACGTTAACAAGCACAAGACCATCCTGCTGGTTTTGGAGAGGTGATGACCCTTTTGGTAAACTTACACTTAACTGACTCATTTTATATAAGTAAGAGACAAAGGGTCACTACCAGCCTCCTTCTGCAGATGTGGAGACCAGTTATTTATGCTATAGTCCCTGCATATGTGCCAACATTTAAAAAAGGGTTTGCAAGGGACAGCTGTGCACCTAAGCCATGGATGTGGGGCTGCTTGGCCTCCCCCAAATGCTGGTACTGGCAGATTTTCTGTGCCTTCGGGTGAATTTTAGCACTTATATAAGTGACTTGAAAATATCAATTTAATAAGTTATCATAACCTCTTTCTGAGGAAGGTAACAATTACTCTCCCTGTTTCACTGATGGGAAAACTGAAGCAGAAAGTTTAAGTAGCTGACTGAGGCCACAGATGAAGTCAGTGTCAGAACTGGGATTGGAATGTAAGTGTTACTTGCTCTCAGTGCTGTTAGACCATGCTGCTTCTCATGACATTGAGGTGCCTCATTCTGGCCAGTGTCCACTTTGGCTGCTAAGCTGTGGAGCCATCATATTTGCAGACAGCAGGCTGGGAGGCAGCTTGCAGCAGGCCTAGCAATATTAGGGGCATCCAAAGTGGTACTGCCCTTCTACACATGGCAACTGGTCTGAGGTTCTCACAGAAACTGAGGAATCAATGTGAGTGTCACAGATCTGAAAGGCCAGCTTTAGAGGAGCTAATGGAGTGGCTGTGATCTTTTGGGAAATCAATGAGAAATTTTCAGCTCTAGCAATTGATTTGTAGCAGTTTACATTTTCTAAGTTCTCTTTTCAAGGAAAAGGACTAGGCACCCACTGTTACAAAAGAAAGTGGAGATTAACTATAACATTTCCAGGTTCTCAAAATCAGATTTTCCTGTAGCCACGAGCTTCACAGATCCCAAAGGATTCTGACAATAGTCAAAGGATTCTTCTCTAGTCGCTGTCATTTTCCACACTGGGCATTTTAGATGCATAAGAAAATGTAGGATCAGGCTCATATTTTTAAATGTGAAACTCCAGCTGTGACCTCTACAGTGACTCTAGAGAACTTACTCCCAGGCTACAATGGCCACTGCTAAGGATTCTGATGCACATATAAAAATAATTGCTGGATGCAACAACATGTGACAATACAGTCTGGGAGAGTGGATTACAGGACCAGAGAAATGTGTAATTATAAAATTAATCACATAACACCACTTCTGGGCCTTGATTTTTTACTGTAGGTCAAAGGGGTATGAATAAAGCTATTAAACAATTTTGCTGTGTTTATGAAAACTCCAAAACATATTTCATTTATATTTCACAGCCCTTAATCTATTTTTCAACTATTTTTCTTGCTTCCAGGTCAAAAAGAGCCACCACGTTCACTGACCCAGGGGAGCTCTATTGGCCTCCTCCACTATGCAATTATACAGGCCACTCCCTGCTCTGAGAGCACACCCACTCTGTAACAACCACAAAATGCCAGATGTTCTTAACGAGCTTTTACTGAACTCACCAAGTCCCTTACAACCTGTCACATATACAGGCTGATTCTCTCTGGCTTACTCAATACGTCACTTACTCAATGAACACTTTTAAAGGGGACTCAAGATTATTTCTTCTCCCCTTGTGTGGCTCCATTTTAGAGCCCACCAGCCAAGAAGAAGAAGAAGACATGCTGCCCAAAGGTGTCTCCTCACCCCCACAAAAGTCCTGGCAATCAGGGTAAGGAGCCTCCTATTACAACAGTGATAGGGATCTGAGGGGTGGCACATTCCTCCACAACACAACAGTGATGGGAGATAGAGGATGGAGTGAGGCCCACTGCAATGAATGAGCATGAGATCCTATAGCTACAGTATTCTCGCTTTTTAGTATTTTGGGTTTACAGGCTGGACCAGAGGATATGGGTTTATGAACCAGGAGTAAGAAGACTATGGGGATCAGGGCTGATGGGGAAAGAAGACAGTAAACATTAAGTCCCCATTAAATATAGCAAATCATATGTTGTTTAATTTTATTTCTGTTAATTTCCAAATATAAGGTGGCGGTCCTGCAGAATAGACCCTTCAGACTCAAAGATATGTGTGTTTGCCTTTCTTTTAAAAAGCAATATTTGTAGTCTCTTAGGTAACATGGCTGCCCTGGTGTGTGAAAGGGAATAAGCAGGTGTACACAAGATCTGAGAAGCAGATGCCTATTGTTGTACAAAGGCCTCTTCCTGAGAATATAACACTGCATAAACCTTTCTGAGTTCAAGCCAGGTTATGTTCAACAAAGGACCACGCTAATTCTCCAAAGGGCTTTCATAGGAAGCTGGTAGTAACAAAGGCCTAATGTCAACCTCAAGAATACTCTCTCAAACTACTCCTGTTTTGCTCTACCCGGTCTGATTTCATTTCAGAACTAAAACCCACATCCCGTCTTGCTTAAGGAATAATGTATCTATAAATGATGCTTTAGAACTATATTTCAAAAATACTATTTTTTAATAATTGTTTTTTCCAATCACCCTAAACTGATGTAGAACTGGGCAAAAATATGGCCCGGCAACCTAAATTGAGGGAATAAATATATGAAATTCGAACAGACACTTTATCTTGGCACATAAGCAAGTCCAAAGTTATCAAAGTCCATGCTTAGTCAATCATGTTATTTTTTTATTTTCTGAACTCCTAGGCTGGGAGAAAAGATGTTGCTCTCTAACGACAGGGAAATATAAACCATTCAAACTGCTGTGTCCTTTGGCCCATCAACCCTTTATGAGGAATTACGGTCTGAAAAGGCATGAGCTAGGAAACAAGGGAGTGCCAGTTTCTTGGCAGAAATAAAGCAGATTCAATGGCCTGAATGATTTGCAAAGCTGCTGATCAACACACATCCTCCTCTTCCTCCCGGAGTCGGGAAAAGGCCATACTCTCAGGCTTCTCTGGGACTTGGCAGGTATCTGCAACCTCACCATGCGCATTGTTTTCCTAACTGTCCGAGCTCCTTTCTTTTCTACTGGGGCATGATTGTCTCCGCTGAGATCTGGGGAATGCAGCAGAGAAATATTTGCTATGGCCAGGCCAGGCCTCCTCCCCCAGCCGCCCAGACCCAGAGCCTGGATTACAGGGCACGCAGCACCGCCATGGCTGAGACGCAGGCATGGGACTCGCTAGAGAGCGGCTCCGCTGGCATCTCCTGCCGTCCCCAATCTTAAAATGAGCATGAAATAACCCCACCGGCCGCGCCTCCTTCTCCGCGCTGCCCGGGTGCGGCGCGTTTGTCCTTTCCTGCCCCCTTCCCCTGAACGCTGCCAGGGTGCTGGATAGCTTAGTGCGGCTCCATCGCCCTCCCGCCTCCTGCCTTGGAGCGCCCGGCCGATGGCTGCGCGCTGCCCCCGGGCTGCTGCGAATAAAAAGGCCGATCGGGGGCTCGGCACAGAGCAATGCCCTTCGGAAAGGAACGGGGAGCCGCCACCCCGCCAGGCCCCGGGCTGCCCGGGCCTCCCTCTCACCGTGATCCGGGGGATGTTCTTCTTGCCTTGGTACGACATCTTCCCGCAGCTGCCTCCCCGTTCCGAGCGAGCGCAAGGGGCAGCAGGTGCGCGGCGGGGCCGGGGTCCCGCCTGGCTCTGGGGCTGGCCGGACGCCTCTCCGCGGCGGAGTGGCCGATCGGGGGCGGCTTTTAGTGGCGTCGCCGTGCGTGTGCCTGCCTGGCTGCCTGTTGTTCTTGGAGAGCTCGGTGGCTCCCCCTGCTCTGGCCGCCCCGCAGCCTCGCTTAGCAGCTGCCTGATTAGCATTCCAGGCTCATGCGTCCCCGACAGCCGCCGCCAGAGAGGCAGCCATGCCGCCAGCCCGCCGGGGCCTTTCCCCAGGCACCAGCCACTTCCCTGCTCCCCTGGCACCGCGAACAAAAGGCGGCTTTCCCCGCGCCGCCCCCAGCCCGCCTGCCCAGGCCAGGGCCAGCAAGGGCTGGGCTCTCTGCGCCGGGCCCCCGGGAGCCAGGGAGGGTGGGTGTCAGACGGAGCCGTGCCAATGGCTCGTTGTTTCCATCCTGCAACTCCCTTTTGGCCCCATATATTTCTGTGAGTCTTTGGTCAGGGAAGTTTGTTCTTAAGTCTGAAGATTTATGCTCTGCCGATTTCTAAACCGCTTGATTTCATTTACTCCCCTGGCCTCTGGCTGGGTTTGTGCCCACGGAGTGTGTGTGTGTGGGGGGGGGGTCACCTGGTAAACCAAGTTTAGGCTTTACAGTTATTTACTACAAATCACTTGTCAGCACAAATAGGCCTTTCTTTCCTCTTCAAAGCCGCCTTCCAGCAATTCCCATCAGAGTCACAGGGAGTCGGGGCTTGTCCGCATCAGCACCCTGAGCTTCTGCCCCGTTAGTGGCCTGATCGAGGGCTCCACCCTGCTGCCAGTAAAGCACTCAAGCTCCTCCATCAACTGCCTTCCAGACTCGTAGGGCCTCTTTCCCAGTGCTCCCATTGACGTCAGTGGGTCAATGGTTTGGTTTGATCTCCAGCGCAGCAGGGACATGAAGTGGAACGTGGACCCCCTTGGCTTGGAAAGCCGCCCTGGCCTTTGGACAACAGGGGAAGGGGCACTGCATACATTGCCCTGTTCTGTGTATTCCCCCTGAAGCATATGGCATGGCCACTATTGGAAGTCAGGATACAGGGCTAGATCTACGGAGTATGGCCAGACTGATGTTCTTGTGACTGGGTAGCAGGCAAATGGCTCACTGGGTCTGTCTGTCCCTCTCTGTATAAAGCCTGTGGCAGTTCAGCTCTGGGCTGGTTTTCAGGGCCCAGGGGCCATGGATGGGAACACATCTGGGCTGCACTTAAAAGTCAGAGGCAAATGGGTCGCCTGACAAACCCATTAATCCTTTTGTAGTGAGAAGAAAACAAATCACTCTGCACCTGGCACCCGCTCCTCTGCTGAGGCTGCTATTGATTCAGGGGGATGAAATGGAGCAGCGCAGCAGATCCTAGAGCCCCCGGAGCCTGGCATGGCCTCGGAAAGGCAGCTGCCTTTGCCTGGATCCCCGTTTCCTATAACATCACCGGCCAGGCTGGGCAGCGGCTTCCAGCTGGGCTGTCCCAACCTGCAGCTGGTACCTACCGGCCAGTAGGGCAGCGGGCTTGGCCCAGCGCACGCCGAAGCCAATGGTGACGCTCCCATTGACTTTGGGGCCCTCGCTGTGCCCCCTACAGACGCCCCCACCCCCTTGGCTGAATTGCTGGCGCCGCAGGGTAACGCTGACTATAAACTTTTCCAAACTAAAGTGCTGGTTCCCCGCGCAATGTGCGCGCTGCGCGGGCCGCTGCCTCTGCGCACAGAGCGCAGCCGCTTCCCCGTTACCTGAGCGTAGCCATCGGGCGCGTCTCCGGCTGCCCCAGCAGCGGGCGGGGAAGGCTCCGCTCCGGCTGGGGTGAGAGCAGGGCCGCTCTCGCTCTGCCCTGGGGAGTCGCTGGAGAGCTGGCGGGGCGCCCCTCGCTCCGGCGTCTGGCCGCCTCGCCTGCCGCCGCTCAGCGCGTCCAAGTCCAGCGTTTTGTTTTCAAAGGCTCCTTCCACGCTGCAGAACATGCCCCCGAATTTCTGCCGGGGCTTGGGGCTGCCCGAGCCCAGGGCCGCGAAGTACGCGGGCCGCTCGGGCTCCCTCCGCTCCTGCTGCGGGCTCTGCTCTGCCATGGCTGCGGCCGGGCGAAGGAGCCCGCCCGGGACCGGGCAGTGGAGCGGTGCCCGCGGGAGGCTGCACACGCAGCGCAGGGGGAGGAATGGCAGCGAGAGAAGGGGCTCAGCCTGGTCCCCGTGGCTCCAGCGTGTGGCGTGTGGAAGCCCGGCCGGTGATTCGTTAGCCAGGTAACGCCTTTGGGCTCTCCTGTGAGCCCGACAGACAAGGAGCTGTCCAAGGCGGTGGTGCTGAAAGCATCCGCGCCACTGGAGTTCACGAGGAGGCCATCCCAGGGGGAGCCCACCTAAGACTTTGATCGGCTAGGGAAAGAGCCGCTAGAAAGCACCTTTGTGGCAACTTGCTGACAGGGTGGCTTTACTAAAAGCTGAATCTTTCACAGTCACCTCCCCTTTCCATAACCGTGTCCACAGTGTCACCGCTTCCCTTAGCCTCTGCCTGCCACGTTTCAGCCGATTAAATCCACTTTCAGTGTGATCCCCCCCCTCCTCGAAGGAAATCAACTGGCCTTTGGCAAATGTATGCAGAATTTTTGGTGTCACCCCAATCCACATCACAGTGCAGCAAATCTGTCTTTGAGCTGCACTGAAAGTGAAGCTATGTAGAAGCTTCTTTAAGTAATAATGAGGCGGGTGGACAGTGCCTGTAGTTTTCTAACGCTGGGAGTCAAGAGCTGAAAGGCCTTTAACACCGTTTTTTGTTCTAGAAATCTGCGAACAGCAATGCAATGGTGAATCTATCATGCCCGTTAAACATTCAACATGATTCTTTTACAGTGATAAACACTGAACGCCACTTCTGAAACTTGGTATTTCCTGATGTAAACTATCAACTGTGAAGAAGTCACCCACTTTTAATGGAATGAAATTTACAGGCTTCTCTAGATACTGAGCTTTTAATTTTCAGTCTCTTTATTCTTTCCAGTGATTAGTTGTTTTTCCTCAATAAAAAAAAACCTCTCTCCTCTCTTGCATTATTATTCCAAGAAAAGGAATAATATTTACATATGCCAGGATAGAGTTCGCGATGGTAATTTATTTCAACATTCTTTCCTGATTGGAATAATAATTAAATTTTGGGGAAAATTATGAATCATTTCTAAATCCATTAAGGATTTCAGAAAGACAAGCACTAAATTATCTCTAGAGTCATCTGATCTCAGCCATATGGCAATACCACATTTCATAGACTATTCTCTAGCTTGTATGAGTTGAGGTAGGCTTGTAGTTTCTGAAAGGCATTGTCCTATCTAATGTTGAATAGAATTAGGTCATCATATAGTGCTGCAAGCTTAGGACCTGATCCAACACTCATTGAATTCAGTGGAAAGACTCCCACTGATTTCAATGGGCTTTGGATCAGGCTTTTAGGGCCCAATCCTGCAAACATGTAAGCATGTGTTTAACTTTTACCCATGTGAACAGTTTCATGGAAGTCAATGGGAGTAAGGTTATTCACATACTTATGGATTTGTAGAATCATTCTTTATGTATGATGTAGCCATGGGGGAGATTCAGGTGATAATTTCACAATATTGCAGTAGAGTAAGTATTGTTATAGTTAATATAACAGATTCAAAGTCTTCATTCTCACCACCACAAGAATAACAAGACACATTTTCTATTTTTAAGGTTTAAAACAGACTTTTTTATTAAAAGTTTACAATAATTTATGTATTTTACAAATGAATAGAAAGTCTTTCGATATATATCATATGAATCACAATACAAAAATATGTGTAAAATTTTGTAGTTGATCAACATACAGTCCTATTTTAGTCCTGTCAATTACCATTTCAGCACTGAACCAAACATTACATATTTAGGATATGGTTATTAAGAGATTACATTAGAGAACACAAATAACTCACCGCATGTTTGCCATAGGAGAAAACATTTTATATAATTTATATTTTGCATAAATTTACAATAGATCTTTTTATAAAATGTACAATAAATAAATACATGGTTTAATACACATATTCACAATATGATTTCCTGAGTCTAAACTAAATCCATTACTGTGCTAAAACACACTACCTATTGTAAGGTTTTAATGGTAGCATTATAGATGCAAAGCAATTTGGCATCAATCCACCAAGAATGACTCTCAGGTATATTGTTTTTCTTAACAACCAGTGTTTGTGTTAACAAGCTGTGTAAGGCACTCAAGGATATACTGAAGGCTACAGATATTACTAGAGTTGAACACTTTAAATAACAGCCACAGTCCTTCAACAGCTTGAACAATAGGTATAGGCCTGAAATACACAAAATACAGGTGTCAACAAATTAAGCTGCAATTCAAATGGATTTTAGTTTAGACAATCAAAAACATTTGTGTTGCTATGCGCATGCTGTCTAATCAATCAGTATAATTAGTGTTACCTAGACAGTGAACATTTATGACTACTTCAGTGTCTCTTCAGAATCTCTGCTATTATGAGTCAATGCATTTACACATAATTTTCAAATTCTCATAGGCAAAACTTACCTATCTAATGTTATACTTATTTTTATCTGGCCCTCAGTCTTGTAATAATTTGAAAGTAACATGCAAGGTTTGGGGTATGCTAAGAAAACACGTAGAAATGATGGTTTAGATTGTTCAACCCTTACTAACATTGGCGAAAACATATTCACTGGAATAGCCCAATGAGACTTACTTGTGTAAGTAAGTGCTCACCAGTGTACGTAATGGTTGTGCAAACTAGCCTTATCTTTTAATTTCCAAGTTTTTCATTTTTATATTAAATCTATATGAAAAAAACACTTTACTACAAAAACCTAGATTTAGGCTAACGCCCCACCCTGTAATCCTATATTTTTAGGATCAGATTTTAAAAAGGTGCACAAGTCCCATAAAAGAAAAAGATAGCAACCATCACAGGATCTGATACTGCCATCCTTACATAATGGCTTCAATGACACTGCAATTGGAGCAAAGTGTTATTCAACATAAGTTAGGTTGGTAGAATCAGGCCCAAAATGATTTAAAGTTGACAGTGAAATAAAATTTGTGTTTAAAATATGTAGCACATACATGTGAATGCAACATCTGTGTAAAAGAAATATTTTAAAAACATTCACTGAGCCATTTTTTCTTTTCTATGTACATAACATTTTTTTACATATAAACATTAACATCTCCATAAGTATCATCCTTATTTACTGTACATTTAGCTTTTTTTAAAGTGGGGGTGTAAGAATATTTAATTTGGGGATGGGGAGAAGGAGAACTGAATTCTAGACATATATACAACATGCAAAACCATGGCCCAAGTAAACAAAAAAATAAATGTATTCAAGCCAGTTTCAAATACACCTGCCTTTACATTCTAAACTCCTAACCAGTGCATCAACTATTATCATGCATATCCATATTAGTAGCAGCATTTGAATTCCTAAGCTCACCTGGAACATAAGGTCTGTATAGTCAGGCATTTAATTTAAGGCATTTTTATAGATGCCTGCATAGTACATTCCATTAAACTTTAATCCAACAATTTCTTATTTAGAGTTCAGTAACATCTCAGATAGAAAGTGGTTATATTATTATGTGTTATTCTAAGTAAATAAAATATTTAAAGACAACATATGTTTAAGTAGAATTAAATTGTACTTTTAGAATTAAACAATATTGTAAGCATGAAATGCAAAGGTAAAACAATTAAATCAGCTATACAAATCCTAATATTGGCATCTGTATCTTATCCAACTGGAATTAGTTGAATTACTTCTATAAATTGGTCATATTTTCATATCAAAACTCACACTTCTTGATTTAAAAGGTCTTAACACACTAACAAAATGCAAATATAACATTTTGATGAGAAACACATTTCCTCATCTTTCTTTCTCATTTCCCTTTCATTCTGTATGGTTGCTTACAATACATGTATCCAGTTCAGTTTGGCACTAGATGTGCCAGCTTCTGGAGGACTTTCTAGAGTTTAAATTCTGAAGATTCTTTTCTTAGCTTCATTTATAAAATAAAAGTATGGAAGCAGTGTAGAAAACAAACAAAAGCATTTACTAAAAAAGAGATGCTCTTCCAGCATGTAATGATAGTCCAAACTGTTTTGGGTATTTGTATTTCATGAGATTTAGTAGGTTGTATTAGATAGCTATCAATTAAAACCAGTTAGAATTGGCTGCATCCACTTGCTGTTTTCTCACTGGAAGAAAATTGAAAGATAATGTAATGTAAATTTTTGAAGCTATATTGGACTTCTTCATGCAGTATACAATCAATTTTTTTATCCACAAAAGTAATTAACAAAAGAACTAAAGCAAAAGGAAAATATTAAAGTGCCTGTAAAAATGGCACACTTTACTTGACAGATCTAGTATCTGTTTTTATGTGGAGACCTATAAATTTGCTGTAGCAACAAAAATAAGTTTTTACTACTTTAAATCTATCAGTACTGCAGAACTAGTAAACTATGAGAGAATGAATTAGATTCTTCTCTGGTTTGTGCTTCATCAAAGGAAAGGTTAACTAGGTTCCAATTATCAACCCAAATTGTGCCTTGACATTACATCTGTGCAGTCCCATTTAAAACAATGTAAAGATGCAAAAAAAAAAAAGTCAATTGGATTGCACAGGTGTAACCCAGGGCAGATTTGCAACAGTGGAATATTTATTAGTGGAGATGATGAACAAGCTAGAAAGAATATAATTCAGCTGCCAGTTTGAGTCTGATGGTCTGGCATCAAGAAAAAAAGTTTTCTATACTAAGCATATTTTAATGTGGAAATCACTGTTTGATTCTGCAAACACTTATGCATGTGCTTAACTCTACACACCATAATACCATTAACTTCAATGGGATTACTCACAATGTGTAAAATTAAGCATGTGCATAAGTGTTTGCAGAATCAGAGCTTAAGACATAATAATCATTAAGCCCACAATGTCACAGAATCACCTTCTGTACTTTGAAGCAAAGGGCATTAAACAACACCATTGTGGAAGCAAAGATACAAACTCATATTGCATAAAAAATATATCACCTTTTTTAACTTGAAAAACTCTTCTGGAATCTTCTGATCATAGGAAACAAGTGGAATGACAACAGAGCATGAATACAGCAGGTCCAAATTTTCCCCCACAGAAATTTTAGACAAAAATGAAAACTTTAGTTTTTCATTGAACTTTTCCATGGGAAATTTCAACTTTTCAGCAAAAAAATCAAAACAAAGATTTTGTTTGAAAGTGAGAGTGGGAGTGCCTCATGGGAATTGTTGTTTACTTCTCATGTACCCATCCTTCTCTATGCACCATGATCCCCAACTAAACTACATCTTCCATAATGTCCCACAGTCTTCCATTTTTGTGGGGGGGAAGCTGTGCAACATGGCATCCCTAGTATTGAATGAACAGTGACCCTAAAGTCACCCCAAGGCAATGTCTGTGCTAGACATTTTTTGACCAAAATTATCCACCATTTCAAGCTATGGTTCAGTTTAGCTGTCATCTGCACGAACACCATATCTTGTAGACCCACTCTGAGAAAGGTAAGCTGGCATGATGGCAAAAATGTTACTGGCTACCTGAAGTCCTGTCTGTACTAACATACTCATTGGTAGCAACAATGGACAAATGTGGACAAAAAAGTCTAGTGTAGACTACCAACACTTGAGGTCTTTCCTCCAAGTGCATGAGTACTGCAGCATAGTAGTTTCCCATGCCAGGACCACTTTTTCCATACTGAGACTGCCTTCCCACATAGCCAGGATCTTGCTGGGAAGCCCCTCCTATTTATCAATACAGGAAAGGCAAGCGTGTTGATAGTCCCTGACACCTGTCTGTAATCACCTTGAAGGTCATGACTACCAGGTTAAGAATCCATGTAATAGCACTGCAGAATGGGTAAATTCATTCCTAACATTCTTCCTTTATTTTCTTTTACCCTTTTCAAATGTTGACAAGTGCAAGTCGGGGACTGGCAGAGGCACAAGTGTAGGAATTTTCATGAAAAGTAAGAGGGAAACATGGGGTGATATAAAAATGGGAAACATGAGATGATGTAAGGTAAAGACTCAGGAGAAGGAGCCAATTATTGTTGAGAAGAAAATCAGCCCTATGTTGAATGGATGGCTGTCAGACAACCATTTGGAGAAGGGATGGAATGGAAATGTTAACAAAATCTTAGCGAAGTTAAGGAGGATGAAGTGTCAAACATTTTATGGCTTATTTAAAACTTTCAAAATTTCAGAATTTGAGATAGGATAACTTTTTAATGTACAGTAGCTCCTATGATGTAGAACCCCTGGTGATATATAAATATAGCTACACATTTGCTACATGTAACTAACCATTGAGAACATCCAGTGACTACTTCGTGGAGGATATGTTTTCCTTCACCCATCAAGTTAATGCTAAACCATGGAAAAATACATCCTTGCAGCCCAAGTCAAAAAGCCATTGCCAAGCATGAACACATTCAAAAATACACACAAAAATGTATTTAGTATATCATTCCTTGAAAATGCAAACATTGCTGAGCAGTCATATTAGCCTAAAAGGCTGTTAACCATGTCAAACATTGTGTATGACACTTTCCTGTCTCAAATATTAGATGTTCTTTCCTGAATCTGGCATGTGTGGCGGTATGATTAAGACAATGACAGTTGGAGGACATATGAGTCTGGCTGATGGCAATGATGATCTACCCTTAGGTCACTATTATAGCGTGTTTGGTTATTTGTGGGGAAGTGATGCAAAAATGCATCCCCGATGCATGGATTTAGGAGATGTCCTGCATGAATGAAGGATGGTCTATATTTTTGCTCGAATAGTAAGATCCATTTGCTGAGTCACCATATGGCTCCTCAGCAGAAGATGCCAAAGAGATACCACAGCATTAACAGCATTAACTCTCACTGAAATTTTCACATGGAGTTAATGGGATGTGCAAAGAACTGTATCATGGTGAGGGCCATTAAAGCAATAATCCTGCAGAGTTCAGTTGAGGAATATCCATGGGACCCTGGAAGTGAAAGGAAAGGTGCCACAGAAGTGACATCCCTTGCAGGAACAGAGTAAATGCATTTAAGTAGGGCTCCCTCAAGACACATGCTTCATCCCCTTTTCCTTTAAAGTGCCCTATTGCAGGGAATTATTATGGTTGTATATCAGATCAAGAGATGGAGAGCTTTATCTGCTCTTGCAGCATGTTCTAAAGGCTTTCATTCTTTAAGTTCTGCGAGTTGTAAGGGTTGTTTTTTGGAGGGTATCTTTTATTGGTCAGTTTCAGGAAAGACATTAAAATTGAAAACTTTCTGTGGTATGTCAGCTAGAGCAGGCAACAACTCTGCACCCCGAGGTGGAGTTTAAACACATTTGTGATGTGATTTATTTTAAAACAAAAGCAATTTGTAAAAAATGTCCTGACCCTTTAAAGGCCAAACATGAATACAACACGGCTTCTCTCACCAAAGGCCAGGAAATGTACAAGGCATGGTTTGCTTTAGGCAAGTCAAATACATATGTGTGGCTAAGTTCAGCAAAACTCCAGAAAGAGAGAGGAATTCCCCCTTTCCCTGTCACCCCCGCACCAGCCACTTTTCCATTCCTCCTTGTAAAGATCCTTCCTCCAGAACTCGCACCAGCAGACTAAATCACAGCTCCCCACAGCTGCCCTAGTCCTGCTATCCTGTAGCCATTGTAGGCAACTTCATTTCTTAGAGGGAAAGGGTAACTAACCCCTTCCTAGCCAGTCTCTGGATAGGATTTATATAGCATATGACATGGTATAAAAAGAAAAAGAAAAATAAGCAATTCCTAAAAAGATACAAAACTCAGAGAAATACAAAATGAATAAAGGTGGCTATTAATCATCACTTTCCTGTCTAAACTACTGGCACTCTAATCCAAACACCACCATGCTACTTAGAGCAGTGGTTTTCAAACCAACCAGGCCATTAAAAGTCCCGTTGGTGGTGCTGCCTCATTAAGGCAGGCTAGTTCCTACCTGTTCTGACACGGAGCTGCGTCCCAGAAGCGGCCAGCAGCAGGTCCGGCTCCTAGGCGGGGGTGCCACAGAGCTCCATCCACTGCCCCTGCCCTGGTTCCGCACTCCCACGTGCCAGAAACCAGCCAATGGGAGCTGGCAGGGTCAATGCCTGCAGGCAAGAGACACGCGGCACCGCTTGCACACCTCTGCCTAGGAGCCAGACCTGCTGCTGGCCACTTCACGGGCACAGCCCAGTCCATGATGCCAGGACAGGAAGGAAGCCTGCCTTAGCACCCCCACTGTGCCGCTGACTGGGAGCCACCCGAGGTAACCCTGTGCCCCATCCTCATGCCCGAATCCCCTGCCCAGCCCTGAGCCCCTTCCTACACCGCAAACCCCTCATCCCCGGCCCCACCCCAGTGCCTGCATCCCCAGCCCAGAGCACTGATCCCCTCCTGCACCCCAACCCCCTGCCCCAGCCCAGACCCCCCCTCCAACACCCTGAACCCTTCATTCCCGGCCTCACCCCATAGCCCTCATCCCCGCACCCCAACCCTCTGCCCCAGCCATGACACCCTCCCACACCCCAAACCCCTCATCCCCAGCTCCGTCTGGTCACAGGCATCAATAATTTTCTTCAACTGGGTTGTCAGAAAAAACGTTTGAAAACCACTGACTTAGAGGACCTAATAACAAAGAGAAGCAGGAAGCACCAGAGTTGGAGTCAAGATAATTGAAGTAATTCTACATAAAGACAAATGATATAATTAACTGTGTTCACTGAGGACCATGTCCATACCAGTTGAAGTGTCATCCTTTAGCTGCTTTGTGCTAACTTTTCTATGGAAGTGGCTAGAGGATTTTTTGTTTATTCATTTTAAATGTTATTGTTTTCATCCCCGTTCAATTGAAAAACAGCTGAGGGGATTTTTGCTAAAATTTAATACACACAAAAAAAATCACCTTCCAAGCATGGAAAAATTCATCTGAAGAGGTGATTTTGTCAGAGGTTACAATTATACAAAAAAAGAATTGATCACGGAAACTTTTTCAGAAATGAGGATAGTAGCAGAACAATGACAACTCTGTAAATGAGCTCTTGTTATTGATGACTCATTACGATATCATTTAAAAAATCAACCTTAAAAATGGGAGTGATCAAAGATTATGGATAATAATTCACATTGAAAATGAATGATTGACTTAAATCAGTCAGTTATCATATTACTGCATATCCCACTACCAATACTGTAATTCAAGGGCATATATAGGATAGCTAAAGGGATTTACTAGCAGTTTGCTTAAACACATCTCCCTGAGCTGAAAATCACATTTCACATGATCATGCCTTTAGTATTCTTCTAGTAGGAGGACAGGAGGATAATTGTTAATGGATAAGACCATTCCCAATTGACACTCAGCAGATGGTTCATCTGTCCTTACAGCCAACGCTGAACCAGGCATTAGTAGCATAAGCCACCATATGGCTTAGAGAAACGGACACTGTTAGCACTGCAAGAGGGTTATTTTATTATTCTTTGGGAAAAATAGGATGAAGTTTATATTGAAGAATGTAATGTCATTAAAACTTACATTGAGCAGCTGAATTAATGCTTCCCAGTACTTTATTCTGCTTCTTTAGATATATAATTTTCATTTGGCTAGTTTTTCAAAGGAAGAAATGATTTGCACCAACTCAATTGTGTGATGCTGTTATCCTAGGCTAACAAAGAAAGTTAAAGAAAGGTAAAAACAAGTAATAGGAATACTAGGTGAAATGTTGGAAACAGTGGGAATAAGCAATCACAGGGTAGTTTATTGATGGGAATTACAACTGCAAAATAATGTCTTCCCTCTGATCTAAGCGGAAGGTATGAGACAGCTGCCAGAAACAGACATACTTTTCTCAGGGGAGGAAGAAAAAAAATTCAGAATGAAGTCAGGATGATGTCCCAACAGATAATTAAAAAACTGCTGTCATCAGCTGACTAAAAAACAAAAAACAAATCCCCTCAGTGACTAGACAGGATCTATCCTTGAAATACGAAAGAAGTGTGCAAAGCCATAAGATAAACTCTTTCAGATATACTGAAAACCTCACTGGAGGCAGGACAGGAGGGAAGGGCTTATTGAATTAGTAAGAAATTCACCTGAAGAAGAGTTCTAAAGGACTATGAAGCTGAGTTCAAGGATGAAAAATATATCATGGAGAGAATAAAGTTACATCTAGAAGATTTTGATTTAATTATAGTTAGTATGGATTCACATTAAGGCATCACAAAGTAAGAAAAATATTTTGAAGAAATAACTAAGAGATAACCAGGTGAAATCCATGTATGGACTTAATTTAGCTGGAGAGCTGGATAACATTTGATATACTGCCATACCAAATATTACTCTATCTGGTGAGTTAGCAAGGGAGTGAATTACTTAAAAGGCTAGACCAGGGGTTGGCAACCTTTTAGCAGTGGTATGCCGAGTCTTCATGTATACACTCTAATTTAAGGCTTCGCGTGCCGGTAATACATTAACGTTTTTTAGAAGGTCTCTCTATAAGTCTATAATATATAACAAAACTACTGTTATATGTAAAGTAAACAAAGTTTTCAAAATGTTTCAGAAGCTTTATTTAAAATTAAATTAAAATGCAGATCTTATAAGTTTAGTGTGATCTTTGCCCTTGCTGAGTTTTCCAGTGTCTGGTGGCACCTATTTAGATACTTTAAGCTGCACCCAGGCTTCTGAGTTATAAATCGTTAACCGGCTGGCAGGAGGTCAGCGGCTGGAACCCCAGATCGGCATCTGAGGTGAGTGGAGCTGGCGGCTGGTAGGGCTGAGCAGGGCCAAGCCTGGACTCTCTCTGGCAGGGGACCTGCGCTGGAATCAAGGTGAGTGAGGCTGCAGCGGGGACCCCGGCTGTCAAGGGGCCAGCAGCCGGAACCCCAGAGCGGCAGCGGGCTGAGCAGGTCAGCCCGCCCAGCTCTGGCATTTCAGGGGTGGGCTGAGCATCTCCGCCAGCCCCCCTCTGGGGTTTCAGCCGCTGGCTCCTGCCAGCTGGGGTCACAGCCCACTGCCAGCCTGGGGTTCCTTCCCCCAGGCCAGCAGCGGGAGCTGAGTGGGACCGGTGGTGGGACCCCGGCTGGCAAAGGGCCAGCAGCGGAAACTCCAGAGTGGCGGCAGGAAGAGTGGCTCAGCCTGCCCTGTGTGCCGTCAAAAATTGGCTCGCGTGCCACCTTTGGTAGGTTGCCGACCCCTGGGCTAGACACCCCAAAACAAACCCAGTATCATAACTGGCATTAACTGGCAATCTTGACAGCAGTCTCAGGAAAGAAACAAAGGATGGAATAAGCACAGAGATTAAACAACCTTTTAACAGCTGGAGGTAGTCTATCCAGAACTGGACCAAGGCATATTTCTGGACAGTGAGCATAAGTAAGTGACTTCTGGCTCCAGAACCTGTCAATCTAATACTTTTCATGAGCTGAATTCACTTAAATACTGTTTCAAACCCAATGTCGCATGACATAACAGCTATTGTGTAGGACTGGAAGAGCCTACACAGAATTCATGGCCCCTTTCACCATGAATGTTTGTTCCAATGGCTACTGCTTGGCCTCACATTTGGTGTCACCCAGTGTAGCTTTCTTCAGCTTTGCTCGTGAAATGTCTTTGAAATAAAAATGCTAATTGAAATCCTGAGAAAAGACCCTCAGCTGTATAGCAACTACTAATCAATTTCACTGTTAATCACTGACTATAAACTATTCATCACAATGTTTGCTGTGAATTAGGTAATTCTAACAATGAGACATTCAGCCCAAGCAGGGTTCATCCTTGCTGAGAGAAAAGCAGCAGAGTATGAAGATTATAAGAGTATGAAGCATAAAAAGAGATGGAACCCAGTAGCTGCTTTATCCCTAGATACAGAAGAGGTGATCAATCAATGAGAGGGAGATTATTTATTATATACAATGGGAAACTATGGCTTCAGAGAAATATTATCTAAATAATACAATTATTTCAATTCTACTCCTTTTGAAGTAAGTAGGACTTTTGTTGTTGACTTCAATAGAAAGAGTCTCAGGTCCTATCTTCCCAATCTTCAGTCCTGGCAAGAATGAAGACACTGAATTCCATTATAAAGGAAAACCAGACAAGGCTGCCAATTTATAACCCTCCTAGTTTCCCTATCACTAGCAACTTATACAGTGTCGTTGAAAACCAAAAAGTGAAATGAGTCAATTTATAATGTGTATAACTCACATTTTATCACCCGTAGATAAGCTATTGCTCATTTTACATAGGGGAGGAGTCATCAACAACATGAGAAGAGGAAGAATTATGTGGGGAGAGGAATATGGAGGTAGTTTTGGAATTGAATTTTTTCCAAAAAAGAAAAACCAACAGTGGTTGCTAACTCAAAATAAGCCCCGCCAAAGTTTAAATATATGACACTGGAGATGGCAGGCCAGCTCCTTGGCTAGTGTAAATTGGCATTACTCCATTTGCTTAAAAGAAGCTATGTATGTCCATTTACACCACTTGAAAATCTGGACACATAGTTATGTGTATTTTAAAGCTTGTAGAAGCTATGTCTGCAACCCATCCACAGCAGGAATTTCCCTTATCCTCTTTTTGAGGCTTTGCTACTACTAGTATCTGTCTAGTTGAGCCTTCTGAGCACTAGAAGACTATTCACACGCTTAAAGTTAAGCTCATAATTAAATGCTTTGCTGGACTGGTGCCCAGTTAAACAAAACAAAGCTATAGAAAATTAAGAAACTGCCTTGCGGCATCATCCTGTTCAATCAATGTTTAGTAATCAATTGTCTAAAACACAATTGATTACTAAAGGCAAATATTTTTCAGATTTAAGAACTCTGAGCTACATACCACCCCTTGATATTTATGTGTGACCTGGTGAATTTAGTGCCTGTGCATGCATTCTCAAGAGCAGAATTTGGTTCACTTTTTCTTTTTTATTAAAAACTTTAATTTGGACATTACTTAATCTTATGATAAAATAAGGGGCCTGACAAGATGAAGTAAATGGGCCTAGCTATTGGGGATTTGGTCTAAAAATTTTCTAGAGAAAATAAATCTTTTACACCTTTATAAACAGTAATGGGTAGAGCACTTTCTGCATCTCAGGCATACTAGCTAGACCAGAGAAAATCTAAGGAGAGGAACTGAGAGACTGAAACACTATTATATGGATATTCTACAGAGGGCATCTATAGTCAGGGAAAAAATATTGCTCTGATACTTACACAAAATGATGTATTGGATAGCTCTGATGTCAGAGAGGTTTAACTATATTCCAAGTTTGAAATATAGCTAATGGCATCAGAGAAAAAATATATAGGTCATTGGCAGTAGAACTTCTTTGAGATAGGAATGGGCTGCTCCAAAAGCAAGCCATGTTCAGGGGGATATTTTTTATAATAGAAAACTATATGGACTGTGTTGTAGCCCCATCCCTTCATGATTCCACCATCTAGAGAGTTTTTTTTCATTAACTTTTGGTCATATCCATTAAGGGATAGATTGACCTTCAGAGCTCAGCCGCAAGCACAGGGTGGGGTGTACCTGTGTCACCCAGGAGGAGATCTGGAGCTTCTCCTGTTTCCTGTTGCTCTTGTGGGGGGAGAGGGAGGGCACTTAGTAGGTTACTACAACCTCTTCTGAGGTGCAGCTTACTCCCTCCTATCTTTGACCGCCAGCTCTGCTGGATAACACATGGGGAGCAGAGCCATGGATCCACTTGTTCCCCACTCACTCGTGGGCACGGGGGATGAGTACTGGACACATCACTGTTGCTTTTCCCCTTGGACTCCAGCCACAGTTGGAGAAAATCCTACATGGACATGCAGTGGGTAAGGTTCATGGCCTTACTCCCTTGCACTGCCACGTAGGACCAGGGCACAATCTTGTTCTAAATAGTGCACATTTAAACTAACATAAGTATATACTTGTAGTAGCAGGGGCCATATATGATATGGCTGCAGAGTGTCTTGTATATTTTGGCCAATGCTGCACTAAAGAAAATAAACAAATAACTAAGCCAGAGTTGTGTATCTTCTAAATAGTGTCTGTTAATATTTATTCTCATAAATAAGGTGTTTAGGATGAAATTTTTAAAAGCACCTATACTTGGCCTAACTGCTGTCATTAAAGACAATGATGAAACTCCCAATAACTTCAGTGGGTGCAAAATTAGCCCAACGATGAATATTTTTTAATTTATTTAGTTTATAGCAAAATTGTATACTGATCCTGTAGATTATAATGATAACGTTCCCATTGCCTTCAGTTGGAGTTTTGTATGGTCTAAATCAGGGTAGATGGAGAGGGGACAGTTTGCTTATGTATAAATGAGAGCAGAATTTGGTCCTACAGAAGGAACAAATCAAAGATTATGGATAGACCAAAATATACCACATCAAACCAAACCAACTCTGCAGGTACTGTAAATCATTTTGTCATGAAAATTTCTGCAATTCAGAGCTTGCAGATTGACATATGTGGAGATTGAAGTCGTCTGCTAATTCCCAAAACAAAAATAGTTTAAAAAAGCAGTTAAGGATGCTGTGTGATAATATCAGTTACAAAACCCAAACAGCTAAGAGCAAGGCAATCAGTAATTAAGGACATAATAGATCTTATGTTACCCACATAATGAACTAACATTATTCTTCTCAAATATAAAAAAAGGTATCATCACAACACAACTGTCTTAAATCTCCATTGAATTGGTGTTTGGAGTGTATTTTTATTATCTTGACTTTCGTATTTAAATATTTTCTTTTAAGGGATATTGCTACATGACAAATATAAGTGAATATGTTAATCAATTTATAGCATTTTTTGGTAAATTACTTATAATTGTTGCCGCTTGAAAATATTTTTATATTTCTTTCAATAGGAAAATACTATTACATTATCAATTAATCTTGTCAATACTTTCACACATGGCTACTCAAATTGAAGTCAGTGGGACAACTTGTGCATAAAAGTTTACCATTCACATGCATAAGTACCTGTAAGACCAGAGTTTAAATGTAAAATGCAAGCTCTGAATAGGGTGACCAGATGTTCCGATTTCATAGGGACAGTCCCGATTTTTGGAGGTTTTTCTTATATAGGCTCCTATTACTCCCCCACCCCATGTCCCGATTTTTCACACTTGCTGTCTGGTCACCCTAGCTCCAAACCCCATTGAAGTCAGTCTATTTTTCTCATATATAGCTAGCACACTAATTTTTAAAGGAGATTTAATACCAATGGAGTGCCATCAAATTCAACAGGGCTCTACATGGGAACAAGATTCTGCCACTCACATTAGATTGCAGAATTGGGGCTATGGAGCTTTATAATGAAAGCCACTTGCCTCTCTGTAATCCACAGATGAGATGCTGATGTAGATGAGAGGGCAGTTTTGTCTCCAGGTTCAATCACTGTGCACTTTGCGGAGATTACTAATAAGGGTGATGATGAAGATATCTGCTTTTTGACTATTGTCATTCAGTCATCCTTAAGGCTTTATACCAGAAATGGACCCATGTATAAATGAAGACAATAAATTTCAATTCCTTTGGGTTTCTGAAATGAGCAACACCACCAGGAAAAGAACAGTTGCAAAATGACATAGGACCTTGCAGCATCATTAAACCTACTTGCCTCTTTTTAATAGTGTCTTGAGAAAATCTAATGCAGACATGCTATAAAAATGCCTTTGGTAAGATGACATAATGCTGATTCATTTAACAGCTATTTTTTGTTCTATTAACGTTGATTTTTTAAAAAAATAATTAAAATGGTTCAGTAATTAACACTGCATATCATTTTTTCTTAGAAAGGGAGCATATAACATTTTCTTTTAAAGAATATTTTTAGCAGTCATACTACTCATCATCCTGTCTTGCAGTGATGCAAGATGGAACAGAAAAAAGAATTGTGGCTAAAACTGTTTGAGGATGCATACATCATCAAAACAGCAGCAATATAACAATATGGTTTTGGATTGTTATGTTTGTACCAGAGCATGATTCACTGGATCTGTTCATCTTCATCATGTTTCATTCCAAGAATAATGGCTAATTCTGTACTGAGATAGCAATTTTGCAGCTTAGAAAACACTGGCCCAAATTCATCCCTGTTGTAACTACCCTGAAGTCAGTGGTATTATATCAGGGGTAAATCTAGACTACTATGTATGCTTAACAGGAATACTCAGAAAGTCTGTGTCAAACCACAGTCACGGTTAACAACCTTAAAGTAGGGTTATGGTGAAAAACTGGAACTTTAAGCAATCATTATAATCACTTTGCTAATTATGCCTGGGTTTCTCTTCCCTCCTTTGCCATGAGTCGGTGTCTGATCTGGCTCCTTGTTGAGCTGGCCCCTCATGCCTAAAGGCCATATTTGCAGTTCAAAGAAGAAGATGGCTCAGTTTCAGGCAGCCAGCTGATACCTAGCAGGCTCATGACTTACTAGATGATATGAGGTCCCACACAGACACAAACTGGTCAAGGATCCCACCCACTCAAACTGGGGAATCTATGGCTATGAGCTTCATGACTACTCAAGAGGTGGCCATCAGGGCATAATGAGAATAACTTAGCATTTCTAGGAATAAAATCAGGGGCAAGGTCTTTCTATTCAGACTGGTTTATCTTTCACCTTCCTTTTTCTCACCAGCTGCTCATCTTCAGCTTTCTTCCATATTTTGCTCAATTTTGAGACAATTCCCCACCACCCCAGGTATGGGACTCAAAATTTCATTGAATTTTGTTGAGACATTTCACAGTATCCCAGATGCCATTACCCCATAACCAAAATTCCATGGTGATGGATCAATTGAAATACTCTACATATGGACTGCAAAAATGATAAATGGAAGCTTATTATGCAGTATTTTTAATCAAAATTAATAACCAACACAATATTTTTGAACATTTTTATGGGTGCTGATTGTTATGATGTGGTGAGTCATTATAATGGGGGCTTCGTTACTTTTTGGAATGAAATCAGTTTGCAATGGGTTATAGATTCTGCTAGGAAACAAAGGTATTGGCTTTGTAATGGTATTTGGGAAAGGTAATGGTATTGTGTATAGAAAGCAATTTATGATGTCACTTCACAATTTATTGTATATTTCTGGTAATATGTAGAATACATTACGTTAGTCTGTTTCCTCAGAAATTAAAAGTAGTTTAAATGTTTATCTATTATAATTATTGAGGTTGTGGGGCTATTATGAGTCTCTATAATCAATTCTTAACATCTATGCTCTACAGAAACATTCATTTTTAATGTATGAGCAATATGTACATAGTGTGACAAAGTTCCTCCTCTACCTTGGTGGGTCCTGCGCTTATTGGCAGATTTGCTCACCTCAGTGATCTTCCCCACAATCTGGGTCAACTCCTCCTGTGTCTGATCAGGAGTTGGGAGGTTTGGGGGGAACCCGGGCCCGCCCTCTTCTCTGGGTTCCAGCCCAGGGCCCTGTGGATTGCAGCTGTCTATAGTACCTCCTGTAACAGCTGCATCACAGCTACACCTCCCTGGGCTACTTCCCCATGGCCTCCTCCAAACACCTTCTTTATCCTCACCACAGGATCTTCCTCCTGGTGTCTGATAATGCTTGTACGCCTCAATCCTCCAGCAGCACACCCACACCCACACCCACACCCACACCCACACCCACACCCTCACCCTCACCCTCACCCTCACCCTCACCCTCACTCTCACTCTCACTCTCACTCTCACTCTCCTCCTTGTGCCTCTTGCTCCCAGCTCCTCTCACACACTTCCTCTCCTCTGTCTCCCCCCTCCCTGACTGGAGTGAGCTCCTTTTTAAACCCAGGTGCCCTGATTAGCCTGCCTTGATTGGCTGCAGGTGTTCTAATCAGCTTGTCTGCCTGAATTGGTTCTAGCAGGTTCCTGATTACTCTAGTGCAGCCCCTGCTCTGGTCACTCAGGGAACAGAAAACTACTCAGCCAGTGACCAGTATATTTGCCCTCTACCAGACTCCTGTACCCCAGTGGCCTGGGTCTGTCACAATAGCTAGAACCTATTATGTAGCACACATGGCTGCCTATGCTGCCCCAATCCAAAGGGCACTCAAGTCTAACTGCACAGAGTTTTGACAGATAGCACAAAATGAATGTTACATTTTGACATGCTGAAAATTCATGGGTTAGGAAACCACATTATGGAAACTCTGTGAAAACTCTGGATAGGGAATCCCCAAGGTCAAGCCTGCTTAGATATGTAGCACTGGACCAGTGTAAAAAGTGTGATTTCTGGTATATTTCATGAAGGGCCCAACTTTCAAAATTAACTTTCTGTAGAGCACAATGAGGCCTTTGGTGACAAAAATGAGTAATTTCATGTCTAAATGTGTATTTGCATGCGTAAATGAGGGATCTGTATGCGTATTTTAGGCATCAGCTTTTAAAAACTGGAGCTGAATACATTCATCACTCATTCTCTGGGCATTTTCGTAGTGGACAAACAAGTTGAAATTTCTAAATAGTGCAGCAGATGTCACCACTTCCATTAAATTTTAATGGAGAATGTGTGACTAAATATCCGGCACTGCTTTGAAAAAAGTACCTACTATAGTTGGATTCTGGCTCAATGCCATAAAAAATAAACCTGATTCTTGTATATTGTGTTGATCCTGAATGAAAATAAAAATACACAGTCTAAACTGATCTGCAAGTACAGTGAGCCATGAAACAATAGAAGCAAGACAATCCTTTTCAAGAACCTTCTTGCTGACATGTATTTCTTTTTATTACAGATCTCCAGGTCACTGCTACAGGAACATTTGCTGCCCTAAAGTATGGCATTTAAAGCAAGAATACTTACACTGTAAATCAGCAAAGAGCTTACTCGAGCCAGAAATGTAGAATAAATGCAGAAAATCGAGACTGACACTCTGCCCATAATTCACGCTTCTTTTGGGAAAAAAATTGCCCTTATTCTTGCCATTTGGCTAAGTGTCAGCCTTGATTTTCAGCCATAACATGGAATTCCCGTCCTCCTCTAGACAAGCACTTAATCTTACTTATATGTAGTTCTCTTTTGTAGCTAACCTTTTAATGGTAGTTTTTAGAATATATACTTATAATTATTACACCCTTTAAAAACCTTATTATAGATTTACAGAATCTAGGACTCCATAAAGGCATTCCTGGTACAGATACCCCATGCCAATTAGTGACACAGCACATTTTTAATAATTTGAAATTAATTCAGGGAAACATTATACTTACTGTGGCCTGATGAATTCCATCCATTTTACAATGCTCCTAACTCAGTGACCAAAGTAGTTTTACTAGTACATGCTAGTATCCTGTAGTTCATGCTGTTCATTCTAACTCTCTCTTTATCCATCTCTAAGTCTCAAACGCGTTTCCGTACTTACAGCAATTTAACAGTAAAATTAACTATAAACTTTGGAAAAACCCATGAAGAAGCAAAACTTCTCCAGAATCTCTGGTGGAGGGGCATGCTTCCTTCACACTGGAGGGATTTGGGGAGGGAGAAGTAGACACAAGATGAAAAACTGGTCCCATTGAAGTCAATGGCAAAACTCCCATTGGCTTCAGTGGGGCCAGCATTTCACTTATAGTCTGAAAACTGTGTGAAGACCAGGGTTCTAGGGGGAAATACTCTGCTTTCCCCAAAGGATATTGGGCCATATTTGGAATGGTCTTTCCCTTTGCAGTCATTCTGGGTAGTTAATAGCCAGAGAGGAGTCTGAAAGCTGATTCTAGCAGAATTAACTGTTGCACAGATTTCCATTGAGAAATCTGCTGAGTCCAATAGAAGTGAGCCACAGAAAACAGATACTCAGTGGAGACAACTTCTCCTGTTCTATGTTAATCCCCAGAAATCTGCAGAACCCTGACTATGCAGAGCTCATATGGATGGTCTTCTGCTGGCTTGTAGGTGTTGTTGGGGTGAAGCAGATAGAGAGAACATGCTGTCTTCACCTCACACACATACTCTCTGGCCTCCTTAAATGCTAGTTTTCTCCCCTCTGTTATATTTGCAAAGTCCAATTTAAATGTTACAAAGTCTATGCCAGGAGTTGGCAACCTCTGGCATGTGGCTCGCCAGGGTAAGCACCCTGGAGAACTGGGCCAGTTTGTTTACCTGCCATGTCTGCAGGTTTGGCCGATCACGGCTCCCACTGGCCATGGTTGGCCACTCCGGGCCAATGGGGGCTGCGGGAAGCGGCGCAGGCCGAGGGATGTGCTGGCCGCAGCTTCCGAACGCCCCTATTGGCTTGGAGCAGCAAACCGCAGCCAGTGAGAGCCGTGATCAGCTGAACCTGCGGACATGGCAGGTAAACAAACTGGCCCGGCCCGCTAGGGTGCTTACCCTGGCAAGACGTGTGCCAGAGGTTGCTGACCCCTAGTCTAGTTTATACTCTGGAAGGTGTTAGGGAAGGAGTTTCCTAACCCCTACTGCTCCATGGTGAACCATGTTGGGGCAGCCATACATAAGCTCCTTTGGTATATTAGCAGCAGTTTGTAAATGTATCATATGACAGGTCTAATGACTAGCACTGCCAGAATTATCTTTAATATGTCCAAAAGCATTATAACCATCATAAGTAACCTGTTAATGTATAAAGCCCTGAATCTGCAACCCTTACTCATGATGAGTACTAATTAGTCATACAATTAGTCCTGTTGAGCTAAATGGGACTAGTTGCATGAGTTAGGTTTATAGGGTCAGGCCCTGAGGTAATGTATCCAAATCACATTTATATTAGAAAGTATCAGAACATTGACTGTAATTGTACTTCAGAGTTCAACTATGTACGTTAATATGAACAAACTAATTGTACTTCCCAACAAAAGAAACAAAGCAAACAAACAAAAAAAAAGAGATCAGAGATTGCTTAGCAAACAGATGGTTAACATTTCAAAACAATCAACCAAACAAACAAAAAAAAACCACAAAGTGATTGAAATGTAGGTATCAGTTTAATTATTTATTTCTTCATGGTTTGTGTTAAAGTAAATTGGATTTGTTCATTATAATCTGAATTTGAATGAACAGGCAGAGCAAATACTTTAGAGAATCATACACAAATCTTCCAATCTCTGAAGTCCTATGGATGCCCATTAAGATAGACCAGTGTTTGAACTTCCTCTAAAGCAATTTTCTCATTTCACTGCATGTATAATTTATGCTTTTTCTTTAAAAAAAAGGCCCCTAACATTTATCAGATATATTAAATTGTTTAAGGAGATTCTTATTTATATTTGCTAACCCAGAATGTCTGCCCCACTATGGAATTTATTTTAAATATGTCTTGCACTGAAAAAGAAATGACACTCTTTAAACAGATGAGTCTACTGAAAAAACAAATATGATTTTAAAATAAACTCATTAGTTATGCATAGTTATGACATATGCAATAACAAAAAATAGAATTAAATGGCTCAGCAAACTGACAAATTATATTTCTCCATTCCCAGCACAAAAGTGAGACAAAACTGATTAGATTATAAATGAGATTTCAAATCTCTTTCATCTTTGACCCTTACAATGATTCAGGGGAAACGAACAGTTCAGTAATTCATTTAAAAAAACCAACAACCTTGACATAACCACTAAATGCAAATAAAGGAGAGCGGGGGCTATGTAAATGGTTTGTTTTGACTGACCACTGTATAAGCTTTTTAAAGGATTTCTGCTAAGACGTGAAAGGAGTAAGAATCAATTGCAGGAGAGCTAACAAGAGGAGGAAGACAGGACACTACAAACCTGTCACAAGCAAATATTAAAGACATTGCAATTACAGATTCTAAAATACTGGACACTTGCCTAGATTAGAAAAAAGCACCTAAACTCAAGGCCAGTTAGTGATATCCTTACTCACACTGAATTGTACCTTACTCTACAAGTAGTCCCAGTTAAGTCAATTGAACTATTCATGGAGTAAGACATTAGTTGATCTGAGTAAAAGGGTGAAATCCTGGTTCCACTGAAATCAACAGGAGTTTTGGCATTGACTTCAGTGTGGCCAGGTTTCCCAACCCACCAATATGTCAGATCTGGTCCTCTGGAAATAGGTATTTTTACCTATTTTTATGTGGAAATACGTAGTTTAAAACATTGTCTTTTAGTATTTTAATTTGTGAACCCAGAGCCTGATCCAATATCCACTACAGTCAATGGAAGACTCCTATTCACGTCAGCTGGCTTTGGATCAGGCACTAGGTGAATGAAGAGTTAAAGGGTACATTTATTTGTAAATATAGACACATTCTCTCAAGCACTTGGCATGAGGTGGCTAATGTGTTGGGAAAAAGAAAAGAAAAAGAAAATGCTGTTATGAGCTGATTATAAATGAATATAATTATGAAGTGCATGGTTTGGATTTATACCTGTAACTGAAATTAGAATTTGGGCCTGTATTTTCATTAGGGTCAGATTCTGATGTCAGTTATACTGGTCTAAATCCAAAGAGAGTAGCTTGAGGTGTACCCTTGAATTCCTCTTACCCACATAATACCAACACAGCCACAATATTTTAGGGTTAGAAGCCATATAAATATTTGTTTGAATCCAGCATTTAGCGAGTAGCAGGTAATACTATAAAATCAATAATAAATCTCAAAGTGCTTTAAAAAGTGAGTACCAATGGGCATTAATATTCCAATTTACAGATAAGGAAAATAAGATGCATAAAAGTTATGTGATCTAACCACTGACCACACTTCCTTCTTATTTATAGAGATGAAGATTATGTCCTATTTTAAAAAAAGTTTAAGTACAATGTAAGTTAATTTCCATAGATTTCAAATATTTGCTGATGATTTGGCCCCTGGCTTTTTCTGTTTCATATGGACTACAATGATTTTTTAAACAATAACCATACAAATAGGTTCCCTAAACATTTTAATACCCAAAAAACAGGACAGGAGAATCAAACATGATTATATCTTCTTAGAAAAGGGGTGGATTAAGTGTCCATGTAGTAGATAAGATGTCTGTACCTGTAGAAGTGTTTCTAATTTCTACAAAAGGTAGAATTCTGTTAGCATTGGGGAAAATATAGAGATACTTATAGTTTGTTTTGTTGTAGAAAGTGCAGGATACTCACTTTGAGGATCTTCTCTTGAGGTTGCTAGAAGTGGACAGTATTGTGTGTTTGACACGTCTAATGTCCCAGGGAGCACTGGGAGTTATAGCTTTAAAATATGCATTGGCTTTCAGAACTTGACGTGAAATATGCTTCCTTGCAAGAGTTGTTTATAGTGCAAATGCATTGTGTGATAGTTGCTCTGTGAAGAGGGATCTCAGTGTGATGAAGAGATCAGTGAAAGCTGAAGATCACTCCAATTGGACTGTGTAGTGGAATGTAGAAATGCTGGTTCTGATTAGAGGGTGCAATGACAAAATGCTACTTAGATGACCAAGGGCACCAGATAAAAAGCCCTCAATAATCTATGCATTTTTTTTTTTACTATTCATTGTTATAACATGTCAATTTAATAATCTTCTTTTGATTGTTGCAAGGCTTGGAAAGAAATATTATATTCAGCAAAAAGAATAAAAATTGGAATTACTGAGAAATAAGTAATATATCATTAGTGATTCACAAATGTAATGCTTTTAAAATTAAGTCATAGTATGATGTTAAACACAACAGCTTTAATAGCTAATTAAACCTTTACTTCAGGCTAATACTGAGTTTGCTGTGTTGTGTATGGCCTTCATCTGCATAATGATAGTAGTTAAATCATAAAATATGCTGGTTTTACTTGTTATGTCACTGGGTACTGCCAGTGCTAAGAAGCAGAATTTTTTTAAAGCCTGAAATTTAAAGACTTGTAGGCCAACGGTTATTTTTTTAAATAATTCAGTAAAAAGCCTGTACTTATTAAAAAATATACTCACTGGCCTAGATTCATGAGGAGCACATCTCAGTTCAGTATTTAGCTAAGAATGAGTTTGGATTCCATTTATGAAATCCTAATCCATTGATTTTATACTACAGAAAAGAATACCATACACCCCTTCCCCTAAAATAACACCCACATGAAGGAAAACTGTTTGAGGCAGATGCAGCAGCAAAACAAGGACAGACACATACATGGAATTAAGTGGCAGGCCACAACTTTTATTAAACTTTAACACAGAGGAGGGGCGCTACCCACCCATCACCCACACTCTCCTATACCAGGCATTTAATTAGTATTACAGGTCACTTTACCATATAAATAATGTTGGATAGGTTCTCTTTAGCCTACCCCTCAGGACTCTGCTCTCTCTGAGTCCAAGCACCACTCCCCCCGACTAGCGGGAGAGAAGGTACAGAAGAGTGGGGACCTCGGCCTGCAAGGACCACAAGGTCTGACCTTAACATGCAAAGGCTGCAAGGTCTCACCCTAACTCATCACCAAAATCCCAGGTCTTTTACCTCTGGAGACAGTTCATTTCACTCTCTTAACCACACTGGAAACTGACCACAAGTTGTGATGAATAAACAAATCAGCCCAGTACCTCAGTTAGGTACTAAGCACATTCCTACTTAATCCACTGTGGCTTGAAGGTGCCGCAAGGAAGGTAAAAAACTCCCCTGTCCTCTGCCAATTGGCCCATGAGAGAAAAATTCCTTCCTGACCCCCAAACGGGCAATTGGCTAGTCCTGCAGGATCTGTCTGTCCGGGTTCCCATTCCTAGCTCGGGTGGGAAAGGCGGGACTGTTGGAATGGAGCCGAAAGAGACTCTACCGGGCCCACATGCACGGTATAGTCCTGGGAGCTGGGGAATACCGACCAATCAGCACCCCTCCCCTCCAGCTGGCCAATGTGTGCCAGCGAGAGGCTCTACATAGTGTCCCTTAGTGAGTGTTCCCCATCACAGTTGGCCCCATCAAGTTCCCCCCACCTACTGAGACAGATGGGAGACATATCTAATTACATTGTAGCTTTTTAAAAATGTGACTCATTGAAAACTGAGTCACTCTCAGGCTGATCAGAACACCTTCCTCTTTTAGTGTTCTCTGAGACAACTCCGGAAACCCATTCTCCTTAACCCTTCTATTATTATTTGGAAACTTTTTTCCACTGCTGCAGCATTTGTTTAACCAACAAAGCATGTCAAGAATCAGTCATGTCACGCAGAGGTTATCTAGTCTCTTGGTATGCTAAAATGTCTCTACAAGCTAAGGTTTCGTCTTCCGATGACAATCTCTATCCTGAAGCCATTTAAAGCTTTCTAGACTACAAACACAAATATGACTAAACAGAATAAACAATAGTCTGTTATGTGCCTCATACCAAGGACATCACAGAGAATCACTGGCAGATGGGAACAATCAATTCTTTACCAATAAATACAGTAACTGCCTCAAATGCAACAGCTGTGAAGAAGCTTAACAGATGTAAGGACCCTTTTAAATGGTAATTGAGGTTTTAACCCTGTATTTTATGAAGGCCTGACACACCCGAAATTGAGTCTTTCCAGAGGAGGGATGGCAATAGGAGCTTATTGTGCTGCGACAGGGTAAGTAGGCACTGCAAAGAATCTGTGCCATTGATATGCACAACGTTTTACACAACTTTTAATATGGAGGGAAGCTTTCATTGGTGAATTTAATGCCATCATAAGTGAAAGGACATTTATAAACTGGTCTTATAGAAAACAGTCTTAGCAACAAACTAGAATGGATGTCTATGTGACTACTGAGATGTTTATACAAATAAAACATTGTACTGGGATTGTCTAGTAGTTCTTAATTTGCCCAAGCACTGTAACAAGAAGAAATGGGCCTGAACCAAATATTAGATGTGAGCACTAATGAACTTCAGGAGAGTCCAGGTGTGCATCTGAGCTTTGCAGTCCAGGTCTATCTTTAATTCTAGCAATAATAATACCTCTCTTGTGCTCTTTTCCTGTGTGGATCTCAAAGTACTGTATCTCAGGTCAGATACAGTAACAATAGTTTTTCAGATCTTTTATTCTAGTCTAAACAGCTTGGTTTCCAAAGAGATGAGGCAAGAATGATCTTGCCACAATCTTGCTTTCACACTCAGGAAATAATGCTGAAAATAGTCTAGTAGAAGAACTTCCCAAAACCTTTACAGTGTGACTGGAAACTGACATGAATTTTTCCTTGGTTTCAAGTTTTGTTACCAATTCAAAACTCAGACTAAGGGTATAAAAATATTTGCGATTCTTTCTGAGTGAATGCAGACCATGTTTGTGATTCTTTCTGAGTGAATGCAGACCATGTTTTGCAAAACCCTGGACTGAATAATGGTTTTATGTTGTAACTGTGTGAAGTTCATAGTGTTATGTGCCTTTCATAGGAAACCAGGTAAAACTCAGCACCATTTAGACTGAGTTTTACATTTATGTTTTGGGCTCATTTACCTCTGGAGTTCAAAGCAAAATTCACCATGGAATGAGAAACTGAACAGATAAAACCCAAAGAAAATGTCTGAACTGGCCCCTCTGTAGTGACATCACTGAGTTTCCAGTAGCTTCATTTAGCAGTATCTGCTGTAGAATGTGCAAACTACTGGACACAGCCTCTACAGAGCGTAGAGGCAAAGTATGTGCTGCTGTTTTCATCTTTGTTTGTAATTGAATGAGTGTTATTAGAACTCCCAGGGTCGTGCTTTCCAAGCGGGGTGCTGAGAAATACATGCACATGTTCTGTAATGTAATTAGACATGTATGCTTATCTCCTCTGGACTGGTCTGAAACAAGCCTCCCGCCCCTAGGGTGACCAGATGTCCCGATTTTATAGAGACAGTCCCGATCTTTTTCTTATATAGGCTCCTATTACCCCCCACCCCGTCCCGATTTTTCACACTTGCTGTCTGGTCACCCTACCCACCCCGCACCTCGGGTTTATTTCACATAGTGACTTTTATCTGGTTGCATTCAGCATTCTATGCAATTTGATTATTTTTAAAAAATCAGTTGGAAGTACAGCTACATGACAACAGCTAGTAGAAATATTATCCATTAGCCACATAATATACTACCCAAGCAGTTAATTCCCAGACTGTTACATATAATCAGTGCAGGATACACTAATGATCTGGGTATATAGACACCAACAATGCTAAAGAATAGCATAGGATTGTATTGTTTTTGAGAAAGGCCCTCAATAAAATATTTTTGGTCTTGGTTGCTTAACATTTTAGGTACTATATTTCATAGTCAATTAAAGTATGAAATTGCATATTTTTCAACTTTCGAAGCATGTAGTAGCCATTTAAATGTTCCGTTTTGTTTTTACATATGTCAAGTTCAATTTAACAAACTGTCCTGTCATGAGGGTTTGTTTGGTACTGAGATACCATCTTAAATTATGACAATAATAAAACAAATGCTTAAATTACAAGGAGAAATGCAGCAGGATCTTTTTCAAATTGTCTGCCAGTAGGAATCACTAAAATAGTAAATTGCAGCCTCTTATTTTATGAACTGAAACCTCTCCATGACCAAATAGCTTCCCCAGCTGTGCTTCAATTCTGCACTGTGCTTAAACTGTCCTCAAGCAATAATGATGTCATTATTCCTGCCTCAGGACCTTTATCTAATCTCATCTTTAGATGTAAATTCAGGTCGGCATTGTCATCTCAATGCATTTCCGTTTGTTTAAAATTGGTGAAACACTGAAGCAGAAGTATTGTGCAGCCAGACATCCTCTGCTTTTATACACATCGGCAGTTTTTTTTATCTGTAGGAAAATGCTTTCAGAGTAATACAGTTCACATACTTTGAGCCAAATTCTGCTCTCTGTTGAGGTCAAAAAAGTTACTCAAGATTTACACCAGTGCAAAGGTGAGCAGAATTTGCCCCTGTAAAATAAGCCAGTTACAGCTATTTTTAAAAACAAAATGTATGACATTTATGTAAAGAGTGCAACTGATAAGATAATAAAGTGAAACTCAAGCACTTGTAGTTCAGAAATTCCCCCATGCACAGGCACTGACTCTGTGGTGCTCCAGGGTTCAAGCATCCACAGAAAAAAATAAGGGGCTGGATTATTCTTTTGTGGGCCCTAGCGCCCAGACAATGGCCCCACCTCCTGCTCTGCCTGAACTCAGCCCCAAGGCTCTGCCCCCGCTCGGTGTCTTCCCCCGTGGCCCCAGCCCCACTTGGTCTCTTCCCCTCCAGGCCCCACATGCCACTCACAAAGAGGGGAGGGGCAGACAGGAGCACCCATCAGCAAAAACAAAAATCAGTGCCTGTGCCCCCATGGAGCTTCTATGGAAAAATTTTCTTCCTGGCTTCCTAAAAGCAACAACAAAATAATCACTTCTGGAACTTAAGGCACAACAATAAAAGGAGCAATTTGATTGTCTACTAAACAAACCAATCTAAAGAAAGCTAATTATCTACAAAAAGAAATAGGGTCATAGGAACAAACTAAGCTCCAGTGTAAATGGCCATGATCTCCTGCAATGGTAGCCACATTTGTGTTCACTAGGTCTGAATGCAATCCATTGGCTTTCAGATCACCTTTAGTGTAATACACCTAATTTAGTGACAGTGTAAAATATTCACTATAATGATCATAATTTAAATAGCAAAATGTATTATGCCCAAGATCTATTTAGAGACATTGTATGAAATAGATTCTTTTCAAATCCTTTCTTAAATGAAAAACCTGAGTCCATACCAACATCCCTAATAGAATGTAGACCTATCTAACAAATACACGGACTAGAAGCTCTGAGGAACATGCAGTCTGCCATGTCCTGCCCATGACAGGACCCAATTAGGACCTCTACTGATCAAAATTATTAATGATTATTTTGGGGAAACTCAGCTAACCACATTCCTGAAGCATGCAATAGTGCAGTCACTTCTCAAGAAACCAACAAGGAATGCCAATGACCTTGAAAATTACTATGATGTCTCCAACCTCCCATTTCTAGGCAAAAATCACTGAAAAAGTGTTCACAGCTTTGCTCCAGCTGGAACTAACCCCAACCAATGTCATGAAGCCTCCATAATCAAAATTCAGCTGTGGAATGAGGGTGGGGTAGGTGAGGGCTCCAGCTGGGGGTGTGGGCTCTGGGGTGGGGCTGGGATGAGTGGTTGGGGGTGTAGGAGGGTGCTCTGGGCTGGGACCGAGGGACTCAGAGGGCAGGAGGGGGATCAGGGCTAGGGCAGGGGGTTGGGGTGCAGAAGAGGGTCAGGGATGCAGGCTCAGCACCTCTTAGGATTTTGCTGAATGTGTGGATATGTATAAATATGTAATTGCACTCACAAAACACGGGCCTGCAGGTAGGTGATTGGGTGTGAAGGTACTATTTTGGTCATGTGTGTGTGTGTGTGATTTCAGCTTACTGGCAACTGCTGAGGTTTAGCTCTGAAAGTCTTATTTCATAAAGCATGTGCGTTTGTGTGTGGGTGTGTGTCTGTGTCTGTGTCTTTGTGTGTGTGTTATATATAATAGAGGGACAAGGTGGGTGAGGTGATAAATTTGATTGGACCAACTTCTACTGGTGAAAGAGACAAGATTTCAAGCTACATAGAGCTCTGTACATAATACACAGGCACAGGTACACACATACACACACAGCTCAGTGTGTTTAAGGCCAAGTTTCCACTAAAATGTATACTTCCTTTGACTATTAACAAGAATGGACTGCAACTACTTGCACATCACAATGAAAAGGTATCCCTAAGTAATTGATTTCTGTCAGCCAACTGGTACTTCAACAGATACACTGGTTTATAAGATTGAAATGTAGGAAAATGAATTATTGTTTTTCTATGGCTGAACTACAATGGCTAGATTTTTGAGTAGTATTACCTGAAGGTATTTACTTATTTTGACTTGTGCAAACAATACCTATTCTTACAGTTCTAAGATCTCAAGTATAATTTAAAATACACATTATACAAAAGAATTAAGAGAACACAATCATCCTAAAACTCCAAACTATGTAACAAAGCAAGCAACCTGACAAAACACAAAAGCAAAAAATATTGTACAGTTTAGTTATTTTTTGGTTGTAGCTCCCTCCTGTGGCTGATTCTGATGATCAGTTCTATGTCTCGGAAACTACTCCAATGACGCCCACCCTTTCCAGCTACCAAAACATGTCTCACTGTTTGTGGAGAATTGTCTGGCCTCATTTAAATTCAGTAACCAAAAGGGATGCGTTTGAGCTGTGCACTGAAATTTAGAAATGATGTGTGGTTAAAGGCTCATTTCAGCTCATAAAAGCCCTATTCACCAAAGCTCTCTACCAAACTGAAAATGAACACATATTAGGAAATCAAGCTAGATAACGAAGTAGAGTGGCAGATAGTAATTTTTCAGTTTTCAGCAGAAATCTGAGAACATTTTAGTTTGGGATACTTGGGTTTTTGATGAAAAATCAAAATTTTCCATGAAGAACAAATACTTTTTGGAGAAAAAAAAATAGAGTTTTGAAAACCCAACTTTCTGTTGAAAAATAGTTTCAAACAAAAATTTTCAAGAAGCCCTAATTACCTTTTGAGACATCTTGTATTTGCAACAGATGCAAATCTAATGAGATGATAGAATAGTACACATTTTATGGTTATAGCTATAGAATGTACAGTAAAAGCTTTGTTATCCGGCATGTCGGAGGAATGGGGGGTGCCGGTTAGTCAAAAATTCCAGTTAATTAAGAGTTATACCTACGAATGGAATACCAATTTTCCAAGAATTAGAATACAATACAATGAATAAAGTATAAAATAGATACTCACCAATCCAATAGTAGTACTGCACTGTAGTGTGGCTGGTTTCTTGAAGCACTTAGGTGTATACAGGTAAAGTTTTCTATACAATAGGTTATCTTATGACACTACATATCACTATAGGCAGTGCATGGCATACACCCAGTTCACTAAAAATACACTTACCACTAAAACCATACTAAGCATAATTTAATCTTTCTTTGATGATTCAGAAAGCACTTCAGGATCTTGCAGTGCCTCGGGGTCATCATTATCAACATTAATTATCATTGCAGATTTAGAAGGTATAGGAGATTGGACTGAATCTATAATGACCCTATGACACACCCTGGAAGCTGCTTTTTTGAATAAATCCCTGATATCAGCTTGTTTAGTTGTCTTCTGCCTCTTTTGCATAAAAGAGGAGTGCAGAATGTGCAATTGCATAACCTCCTGGGCAGGATACTAGTCCCAGTTACTAGATTGAAGATTTGTATTGGGAGATACCAGAAATTCCGGTTAATAGAGCTTTCTGGTTGATAAAGTGCCGGATAACACAGCTTTTACTATCACTAACCATAAGTATGTAAATGGGAATGCATATAAATGTATAAATGAGGAGATGTATGATTTGAGAATATTCACTGTTGTTAATCTAGATTGGTAGAGAGACTTTTTTGCTGAGGTTACTTTATGGCTGAAGCCTTCAGTTTTTCATTTAGCGCCAGAGCCACTCACGTTGACATCCTTATACCGTAGTGCTTGTTAAATATATAGTGGGGCATAAATGCTCTTACCCTTCATTAGCTTCAAGTTCTCTCCACTGTAATCCAATTCCCATGCCAGCAATAACTAGGAAGCACAACAGTGCACAGACCTCAGAAAAGATTGAGGAATGTGCAAAGTTTTGGGTTGACTGGAACCAGTTTATCTTTGCTGTCTTTAGGAGTCTTTGTGGTGGTTGTTTTTTTCCATTGTCACCTTTTACCTCAGTCACCCCAAGTTTCCTGGTTAGCTGTAGTTCTAATCTGATTACACTAGATCTGAATTTTTTTCTTTATCTTATTTAATTGAGCTTCTTGTCATGTGCTGCCAAGCATATAAATCACATTGCTCTCATTGGCTGGTTGAGCATAATTTAGCACACCCTGTCTTTATGATGTTAGACTGCTAAATTTGAGACATATCAGCTCCTTTGGGACACTGGACTGACTTGTGGGTTCAAAGAAAATGACACAAAGAAGGGTACATTCATAAGAATGAACATGACAGCAATTTATGTACCTGTAACTATATGAGAACAATATGCATTACTAAGTCTGACAGTACCAATTGAGAATGATCATTTATAACACGTCCTATTTGTCCCATGCAAACTGTCCATACTCTCCCTTATCTGTTTGCATTTTTTAAAAAGTTGAATAAATGGGACAAACCAATACCCTGCATCCAAACACCTTTAAACTTTGGGGAAATTCAAATCAAGATCTGATCTTTCTGCCTTGATTCCAACTCTTATTAAAAAACTAAATGTAACTGAAAAAAATTACAAGAGGAGGGACATATGGGTGAAATGGAAAGAGAAAATGCTTATATTTTTAGTCCTCTTCTGCTAATGGTGATATGATTGATTGCACAGTAATTGAGTTATAATCTATCATGATAATCTCATTGAAAACAACGATAATTAGGGAATAGTTTCTTCTAATGCTTCTGTATGGAGCTGGGTGGCAAATATTTTTCCAATTTTGAAAGACTTTGAGACAGCAAAAAAAATTCCCATCCCAAAGCTGGACAAAAAGTCAAAAATCTCAAATATGTTTGCAAACTGATAATCTTGGAAACATTTCTGGCTTGGGTCAATCAAAATGTTTTGTTTGATAATTGTGGAACATTTCATTCAGATTTTGACTTTTCTTTTTAAACAAAACCCTTTTTAGCATAAATAACCTAATTTTAAAAACAAAATGGATACATGAAAGTGTCAAACAGGATGTTTTCACAATTTCAAAACTTTTTTAAGAAATGTTTTGAATCAGGAGAGTGACTGAAACTGACCCTTTCTCAGACAATTTTGGTTCAGTGAATCAGCATTTTTTCTGATTAAATAAGTTTCATCAGAAAATTCCTGACCATCTGATAAGAGCTGTGAAAACTGACAAGCCCAGTGCAAAATGGGTTTGAAAAGTTTTGCATAAAACCTAGTTCGCACAGGGCTGCCCAGAGGGGGGGCCAAGAGGGGCAATTTGCCCCAGGCCCTGGGCCCCACAGAGGCCCCCACGAGAGTTTTTCAGGGCCCCTGGAGCGGGGTCCTTCACTCGCTCCGGGAGGCCTGGAAAACTCTTGTGGGGCTGGGCCCAGGAGCTTCTTCCGCTTCCGGTCTTCACCGGCGGGGGGTCCTTCCGCTCCAGGGCAGAAGGACCCCCTGCCGCCGAATTACCGCCGAAGCGGGACCTGCCACCGAAGTTCAGCTTGGTCTTCGGTGGAAATTCGGCGGCGGGGGGCCCTTCCATTCCGGGACCCGCCGTTGAAGTGCCCCGAAGACCCGCAGTGGGGGCCCCCCGCCGCTGAATTACCGCCGAAGACCGGGCTGCACTTCGGCGGCGGGTCCCGCTTCAGCGGTAATTCGGCGGTGGGGGGGCCCCCGCCGCGAGTCTTCGGGGCACTTTGGCGGCGGGTCCCGGAATGGAAGGGCCCCCCGCTGCCGAAGACCCCAGGCCCCCGGAATCCTCTGGGCGGCCCTGAGTTCACACGGTTCACAGGATCCAAAGTTCTAAATAGATTGTGTGTGAATTAGCATGACTTTCCCCATTATGAACCCAAAAGCAAGGTTTGGTTTTGAGTGGTGCATATTCACTCAGATGCATTCTAAATGGTGTGGCAGAGCCAAAATCTGGGCACTAGCTCTAATGCAATGACTGAACTCTGAACTCATGAAAACAAATTTCACCTTGTAGAACTGGAATACAATGATGTGAGCTGGATATAAAACAATAACGAGTCAGTTCCCACTTTAGTGGGAACTGCAAAAGAAGTACATAGGCATTATTGTGATTACTCTGCTTACTACTACACCAATGAACTGTAGAGCTGGCTGGAAAACAGTACATTTTTTTCAGGGTTCTAGAATCAGTCTCTGTCTCTCTCTCAATCTATGCAGGGTATAAATAATTATTGGGCCAGGGACAAAGTGAGAAAGAGAGAGAAAGATTGACTTCTAGAGCCCACTGGTTAAGACACTCACCTGAGATGTGGGACACCCCCTTCAAGTCCCTCCTCTGAATCATGCAGCACAGTCTTGAAACCAATTTCAAATAATTTTGTGGTTGAATTTAAACAACAGGCACAGTTCTCTTCTTGATAAGCATACAGATAACTAAGCACCAGCATAAATTATTCCACTAAAGAAAAGCTGTGTTAAAGTGTTAAACAGATATACATTATTTAGGAAAGTTTTCAGTCTTTTATATCCCAAAAGGAAACAAATATTCATTCCCGTTACATGTATATGATTGTCTGTGGGTTTGTACAAATTTGATAGTCTTTGATAAGTTTAAAAGTATTTTTGATTAAGAGGAAACATGGATCTAGAGAATAAAATGATAATTTGTTATTTATTATACTGAAATATAATACATGAGGCCACTGCCTAAAATGAAAAGTGGATACATAACATTTACAACAAATACTGATCAGGTCAGAGTTTCCTCTATACTGTACTTAAAACAATGTTGCCTTGAGTGAGGACTGCAGGATCAAACCCTATTCTTGTACTTACAAAAGTGTAAGTAAATCAATGATCTGCTAGACATTTCTTCTTACCTTTCAGTAACTTCTTTCGTTTTGCTTTCTCAGTTATGCTTCCCAAAGAATAGGTACAGTTTCTTCATCATCTTTCTGCTCCCTATTTTAGATACACAGCAGTTGTGGAAAAGGCCAGATGAGATGCTTTTTATATATTCATTGGTAAATCCAGATTTTGGCACTTTGTTTCAGTTTCTCTTGTTACTTTTTGGTGAAGTACATTTATGTGCTTTCTTTCAGAGTCTTTCCTTTGTATATCTTTCTACAGAAGACATATTTTTTTCATTTTTCTAACATTTAAATCCAAGAGATACAATCAGGGATTTCCACTGTCCTTGCTTGTGCTTTCTTTTCTCAGATTAATCAAATCTTCTTTTTTTACACACATTCCCACCTTCCAGCATTCTGGACATTCAGATCAGTGACGACACATTTTCACTTCTATTCCCTTTACAGGTTCAAAGTTTCCATGGGACACTGTTGAATGCTTCATCTTCATTGAGGAACTTAAGTGCATTATACATTATTGTGCCATTTTTCTCTTAGTATTACAGAGCATAGTTTGCTGAAACTTCAGAACCAAATGAAACCTTCACATTCTAAAGGTTCAGAACTTTGTAGACACACCTCCCCACCATCATTAAGTGCTTGGGATATTCAACAAACCATTATACATACCCTGTGCTATGGAAAAGAAATACATTCTTCTGAAATTATCAGATGAATTAGTTCTACTTCCCATTTCAACTGAAGGAAAAACATCTTGGAATTTCATTCACATTTATGTTTTCATCACAGATTAGTCTGGAACTCTTTTTAAAATCTTTCTTCAAGACATGTATTTAAATAACTACGAGTAACACATATACATGAGTGACGTATAAAACAGGACATGATCACTTCTTTACAGAAGAAGTTTACTACCTGCTTAGCAGGGAACCAAAATATATTCACTTTATCTGAATTAGTATACTGCTTTTTATGTAAAGCTGAAAGTTGTTTCAAGCAGCAGAGATGGGGCTTCCTATAGAGAAGCCTGTAATTGTTAATTTTTATTTTTTTTGGGCTTTCTTCTTAGACAGTTCTAATTCTAGCTTATAAAAATGTACAGTCATAGACATCAGAAGAGCAGACTCCACTTTAAGAAATTACCATAAATCCTAATTCATTGTCTAAAAGGGTCAAAAAGATTATATTCCCAGTCTTCAGTGACAAAATATATATTTGGGCTTCTGGAAATCGTAATGTCTTCTTTTTTATTTCACCTTGGTAACCAATGCTGTCTTGCTCAATAAGAATATAAGCATTTCTAGCTTCCTCAGTAGTCTGAAACAAGAAAAATTTCAAAGACATGGGATCAAAGGAAAGTATATCCAGGAAAAAAAAATAACATGCATAAAATATCTATAAGGTTCACATTCACAATCTATGATAACTTAAACTAGACTATTCATATAATAGAGGATTTGCATTACATTCTGTTGAAATGTTATGTACAGCAGGAATTGTCCCATACAATGCCATCAATTAGATGATGGTATCCAACAAATATTTCCCATTATTTCCTTAAAGACATGGTCACACTCAACAGAACAGAAAATTTACATTTGAACAATGTAAGGTTCCCTGAGACACAATACTTTTAAAGGAAACAATTTCTGGCAGTTAGATCTGAAAATATGACAAGATTACAGCCTAAAACAAACTCTGCATCATGCAAGCCTAGCTGGATACTGAAAATACATAATGGATTCATATTGAATAAGATTACTGAATAATGGCTAGCTATAGCAACTTCTTCATGCCAGAATATAATCTGCCATCATGTGAATACCGATAAACTGACATTATTTTTCAATTTTCTAGCAGCTTAGTGGGGTTGTTTTTACTTCTTTAGTAGTTAGTGCCTTCCTTGTCCTTCCCTTTGCATGGAGAAATCTTAAATTAGAATTTGTTCAGCCTATATACAGAGATCATTTAAGGATGCCTTATTCTTTTCCATACGTTTCAAATTCTTTAGATATTTCCATTATCAAGTGACTTTATGATGACCTAATGACACTACAGATGCAGCCTGCATAGTGATAGCAGAGCACTGAAGGTTGACAAGAATTGGACCAGAAACAGGAGATAATCAGCAAACAAAATACTTACCATCCGTACGTGGGCTGATGAACTATGACCAAAGAATGAAAGCTAAAGAGAAAAATAAAAACAAAAATAAAAACTGAAAAGGAAATAGGGGAGGAAGGAGAAAAGGAAGGAAGGAAAGAAAGAAAGAGAAAAAGAATTTACAGTGTGTCTAGTGAGAAATAAGCCATGGTTACAGACAAGAGGAAGGCAAAACTTTCATTTGAAAGGAAGAGGAATAAGTAGTGATGGGTGAACTTCCAAAGGTTCAGAGTCTCTGACTGCTCAACTGAACCTCTTGAGTCTGCAAAACTGAGCAGAATCTCATGAGATTTCCTGCACATATGCATCCTGTCCTGGCTGGAAGCAAGAATGGCAGGAATAAATGAGGGATGGGAGGAAAGCAATTATCTCTTTTGAACCTTCAAAAAAAAGTTTTTCTTTTTGGTTTGGTTCTAGTTTTGGGTGAAAGTTCAGATAAATTGCTATTATATATGAACAGATTCACCCATTCCTAGAAATAAATGCTTTTACTGTGGTTTATTATACTTCTAGGGTAAAATTCACCAGTTGGTGCAACACTTGAGCAAGGCCTTCTATGTCATGAAACCCCTATGCTGGGTGGAGTGGAAGGGTGACAGGTGAAGTGGTCAGCAGGGGAGCCTCTGAATCTCCTTATATGCTGGGAAATGAGCCTCATGGCAACTCTAAATGTGTCAGGATGAGGGAGTGCTGAGGACAGACTGAGAACAGTGTGTTTAGAACCTTCTCATAGGAGATATGGACAGCAACACCAAAGACGTGAGAAGTGGTTGTAAAGGTGATGCTCTGCACTCCCCTGACCTGCTTCCAAGTTAGATAGGTTCCCCCACCCAAAACTGCATAGTTCTCCACATCAAGCCCATGTACTGGACGTCTGTGTGAAAAGAGGTGAAGGGAGGAAAAAATCAAACTTCAAATTTGGAGCATTCTTTCCCAGAAGGGTTTATTTTGAAATGCAAGATGCTCCTTTCCATGCTCCATTCTGCTATACACAGAGGGAGCCTGGAAGTGATACATGCCAGACACTGTGCTAATGCATCTCCTCAGATATCTTCTTGCTTTTTAAACTCACAAGTTTATTTGAAATTATTATTAATTTTTATTATTTATTTGCACTATAGTAGCACTCAAAATGTGCATGTGCTAGGTGCTTCCCAAACAGAGAGAAAGACCGTGTTTTCCACAAAGAGTTTATGATCGAAAATCTTTCTCACATTGGCACAAGTTCCAATAAAATGACAACTGATTTGAAACTTTGCCCTAAACTCAAACTATCCCAATATCTGAAAAGGTTCAGTAAAATTGTTTGTTTCTATCCTCATATGTTTCTGCACTTCCTGTTTTCAGCCAAGACTGGAAGCCCAAGTATTCAAATATCTGGGGAAAGGCCTCTGTCATTGTGCTTCCCATCCAAACAGAATACAGAGAACTGGTGAGAATAAGCTTTCCAGACCAAATAGCCATGGCTAAGTTTGAATAAACTTCAGAAATGCATCACCATTTCAGATGTTTAACTGAAGCAAACCTCAGTCTTTAGAGGTTTGTCCAGCTCTTACATGAGATTTTGCAATAATATCATCTACACCAACAGCGCAAGAGTGAATCAACATTACAAGAACATTTATTTGCAACTTTACTTTCTTGATAAGGTTATTTTCTTAAGATATATGCATATATAGCCACATATATGTATATCTTACCATTGATGTTTCATTTATATTACCATACCTTTTCTTCTAATTCTTTTATCTGTCTTTTCTGACCTTCAATTCTCTCTTCTAGCTCCTTAATTCTCTGTAAGATGTAAACCATAAAACAATGTGTTAGTAACAAAGTTTTCTGAACTGGAAAGAGAGTCTTTTTTAAAAAAAAAGGAGACTGTAACTGATATACTGTGGTTGCAAACTGATTTGTGTTTTCATTTGTAGATGTGTCCTGATCCAATTCAATGACAGTATGAAAAAGACATAGAAAAAACAAACACAAGGCTCATATTGGGTATATAGCCCAGGCGAATAAGAATCTGGCCCCAAAGCTGAAGGGTATGAATGGGAAACTGAAACTGAAACTTTGTGTCTAAATCCCCCAGGTGACATTGAAAATCCCAGCCCTTACTTTTAACTTCACCCAGATACATTGGCTTGCTAGCAAAGGAACTGGACAAGAACTAAAGGAAACATTTGATTCACAAAGCTGAAATATACACTGATCCTCATTCAGTATAATAAAATAATACTTACCTCTTATATAGAAGTAAAAGCAGCAGCATAGCCAAGAAGAAAGAAGAAAGAGCTCACCTGTTCATTATGCTTAAAAATGAAGGAGACAAACCTCTTTGTATCAATGTGTACCTGCTGTGCATGTTGAATAAGCTCCATTCTTTCACGCAGAATCTGGGCATCTCTCTCTCGGAGTTCACTCATAACTTGGCGTTTCCATTGCTCTACAGCATTCTTTAGCTTGCTTTTCTCCTCTTCTGAAAGAATTTCAGACATTTTGGCTCCAGCTTCTTGCTGCAGGGCATCATATAGCATGGCTTCTAATTCCAGAATTTGCTAGACAAAACCAAAATAAGGCGGTTAGCTTATCCTTTTCTTACAGGTGGGCCGAGGATTTTGTCAGCATTATTGAGAGCATGGCTTGTCCCATGCAGCGACGCAATAGGAAGTGATACTGGCAGACTCGGTGCTGAACCACCTGAGAAGCATAGCCCATCAGGAAGAGAACAAAGATTCCTTTAAGCCACCTTCTTGTTGCCTGGACTCTGGGCTGCAGTGACAGCCAAAAAGGTCCCCAGTGTAAGTTAGAGCAGCCCCAGGGACTGCTTGCATTTGCAGCAGCCTCTGCTCACCTGCCTTTGTGCATTCCAGAATCATGATAGTACTGAGCACTACAGGCATGCACTACTCCTTACACTGGGGTACCCTGTGCTATACCCCTTACACTGTTGAGCCAGCGGAATTGTCCCTGACTCTATCTCTCCTCTATGTCTCTGTACACTGCTGGAGTTGTGTACAGGAACCAGGACTTGGGCACAATCAGCTCCACAGCATATTCCTGAAATAAGAATTGACATTCAATTACTTAACACTAAGGTCTCCACATATTAAATGAGTATATTCTATCCTCTTCCAATGTATAGATGTTCCATTGATGTCAATGAGAGTTTGGTACAAAGAGTTAAGGGAGAATTTAACCCTAATATATAGTAGGAAAGGCACAAGGTTACAGTCCAGTACAAGGAAATTACTGTATGTATAATGAAAACTAACTTCCACTTAATGCTTGAAGTCAGTAGGAATGGTTTAAGTACTGCAGGATTGGATCAGAATTGTAATAAACATCTTCCTTTATAGGACACACAGACAGACCCAAACTTTGACTTTCCTTCATATAATTTTCATCTAATTCTTTTCATGAGTATATTTGATTTTTAAATAATTGCTTCAACACTTTGTCAAACAAAACAAAAGTCTGCATCCTCACCGCCATATTAACAACATAGTGTAACATTACGAAAACAACAAACATATGGAATCTCCATTTCAGTTTCGAGGTTCTAAGGGGTTGTTAATATTACAAACAAGGTTGGGAAATGACCCTGTGTTAAACAGTAAAAACTATTCTCCTGCCTTGATGATGTATTTTTTAAATTTAATTTTTGTTGTTCATACACAGATTTGGTTATAAACATTGTGAGGAAAATATTTCCTTCACTGATTCTAGCAGGAAATGTTTCTCTTAAACGAGCAATATATAAAAAGAACAAGTGTAATTAATAAACACATGAGATGGCGTATTCACTTTTCACCCACTGTTTGCTTTTGTTTAATATTTCATTCAGCTTGAAGACAGAAAATAGACTGGTCAGTTTTATTTTTTTCTCTCCTCTGTTTCTTGTCACTTTCACATTCTCATGCCTGCACTAGTACAACTGCACCATGTTTTGGAGTTATTTAAATCCCAGCAGAAAAACATGTTCATAGACATTTGGTGTGGACACAGAAACAATGAGACATAGACACCATAATATGATGAATTTCAGAGGGTACAACTTTATTTAAAAATGATTACCTAACCAGGGTAAGCACCCGGAACTACCCAGCAGGGTCATTCCAGTGCAGTTCTCAACTGGCACCGGCTGCCCCGGTGGACTATAAATCTCTGGATAAGTGTGAAGGTCATGCCCCTTTATGCCCTCAGGCCTGCCATTGGACCCTTCCTGGAAACCAGCTTCCTGACCTGCTCCCCTCCTCCGCACTGGAGGCAGGAGAATTAAGATGAGGGGTGCCACAAGCTGCACAAGATATAGCGGCTTATCCTGTCACCATGCAATGCTATGCGCAGATTCAAGGCCCAGGCAGCCCACTGGGTTATGGGACCTGACATCGGACCCTTTCTAGCCTATCAACTGACAAATTTGAGACAACTGTAACTTAAATCCCTAAACCAGACCTGCTGGATGTTGGATAAAAGGTGAAAAAACCCACACGGTAGTTTGCCAATCATGCCATATGGGGAAATCAATCTTTCCAGCCAACCAATTGATCTTCTCTAAATTTCCCCTAATTTGTCAATATTTTTATGAATAGCAATGGGACGTAAACTGCTGCACACACAGTATTAGGAAGCTGGAAGTACTGAATAGCTACACAATACTTTGCTGTAGCCAGCCTACCAACTGCTAGACTCATTGGTGGGATTATACACAGATAATGGAGAGGGAATGGTGCACTCACCAGGAATAAAAGTATTCTTTGACTCCCTGATAAAGCTTCATTCTCTAAGTTAAATGGGTAAATGTTTGATCTGGGACGATTTCCATATTTAAATCAGTCTCTGAAGATAAAACAGGTGAACCAACATTGTTTTGTCTATGAAAATTCTGCACTGCATTCTGTGCACATTAGGTTCAGTCTGCAGGGATTTTTCATTTCATGCATCATTTACATAATCCCAGATACATAGCGTTCTGCATATGGCACAAGAGTGAGCAAAGATGAGCTCTGACCAGCTGGATAGTGGACACCAGATAAATTAGTTGCTGAACTACATTTATTTTCTCCAGAGCCGACTACAGAGACTTCTCAGGCTTGCAATATTATAGGCCTTCCATGACCTCTGTAGACCTTCCATCACTGAGATATTCCTTCCCTAATATTATGACAGATTGCATTGGGAGAATGCAATAGCTGACTCACAATATGCTCAACTGTGCTCAGAAACAGCACCAACACACTAACTTTCTTCCTATTGCAGCTGGTGTGGGTGGTGTCATTGTGATAACTTAACATTCTTTCTTTAGTTCGTTTAATGCTGTGGGAAGTTTGAGGAATATGTGACGGGAAAGGAGTAATGGACAATGCCAATCAATCTTCCCCTTTACTACATGCCCACTTTCAGAATACTTCAGAAATAGGGAGCTGGTTTAGAGCAGCTTATTATATGCAGTTCTTGACAGGGATCATCTCCATGCTGTGCATGGAAGTTAGTCCCAGGAAAAGCTGAGTACTTGGTAAGATCAAGCTCTTAAAAAATCCTAGAGGACTAAAAAGTGTATTGAATAAAAGCTCCCCCAAATGTTCTCATACCATAGCATGTATTAGACATTTAAAGGAGGACTGAAGTATTCTTCTCAGCCCTTAGAAGACATGACCATGTCCAAGATACACATAATTCCCAAAGCGCAGGAAAAAGCTATAATTTTGCAAAATATTGGTATAAATATTTACTTCATAAATATGTTTAGCTGGTTTTTCTAGTGGTGTGAATCTATAAGTACAGCTGTAAATACGACCACAATTGTAGGAAACTGTTTACTGAGTAAGTAAAGTGGTCAAATTTAGGGGTCAGGGTTAGCTAATATATGCTAGGTAAACCTGATGTAAATTCAACATTTGTCCTAATGTAGATGCTGGGGGAAACCTATTTTAGCTAGGTGATTTGTAGACTAGGTTCCTGGGATAAACCCTGAGATAGAAGATTTATTTTTGGAGGGAAAGAAGGATACTCACAAAATATTGTTCCATCAGTTGCAATCTAGAATCTAGGCTATGTTAAACTGTTTGTACAAAACAAATTAATAAATAATAACAACACATGAATATCTAAGGCCCTGATTTTGCAAAGAGCACCATGCAAGCACGAGATTTGCCCATATGTAGCTCATTGCTGGATCAAGGTCTAAATAATTTGCTTACAATTCAATTTACCTACTCTTCCAGCCACTGGAACTCAACGGGAGTTCTGTTTGCAGAAGGACTGTAGGATTATATAAGGTAATTTGTTAAAGGTAGCATAGGTCTACCAAGACTGACTTTTCTTACCTTGTGTGCTTGATCCAAAGACTGTTTCCTGTAGTCAAGTTCATCATCCAAGTAGCCCTTTTGTTTACTAAATAGCTCCTAAGGATGTAAAGAAGACTAGGTTATTTCAATTACTTTAGCAACAACTTGAATGCCTGTTCTTTTATTGTCAAAACACTCCCTATAGTACCTTTTCATTCTCAAGATCTAGCATCTTTTGCTGTAGTGCAGATTCTGTCACTTCTATCTGCTGTAGCCACTGTATATAAAAGATAACAAGAGATTAAGTCCTAAATCTTGATGGATCAGTTTCCAGAGTCAAAATAGCAGCACATAGCTTCTGCCAAAGAGCATGTTCTTCTACTAAACTTTTCTTACATCTCTAGCATACCATATGAGATACACTTAATTTAAAGCCCCTAAGAGGGGTGGGTATCAAGCACATTAGATAATTATTATATAAATTGATGACTGGGGGATGGACACTTTTCCAAAGCCTTGCAATATATCTTTTATAACTCAAATGGCATTAATATAAATTATGGTACTGTCTGAATATTATCTTTATATATATTTTCCCCTCATAAATTACTAAGTTTTACAGAAGCATAATTGTGCTTAAAAAATTCTACCATTTTGTGAAGAAACAATTATTTACATTACTAATATACTCAAGTCAACTCATTCGGAGATGGGCAAAACTTTGTATAACATGATTTCACTTACTAGGGATGTATATGTTTTTACCTTTTCAGCCAGTGTCAAAACTGTCCTTGCTTGTATGACAACTACTTGCTCCTCGTTGGTCAGATTCTGCACCAAAAGGAGAATATAATTACAATAAACCTCCATGCCTTGGTATTGGTTTTGGGCAGCGCTTGCATTAAATATATACAAAGTTAAATACTCTCCTTGAATATTGCATGAAATAAAAATTCATATTTTAATATAGAATATGGTTGTAATTTTTAAAGTTAATGCTGAGTTGTTATAGTAAAAAACTGTATTTCCTAGAAGTTCTCATACACAACAATGTAAGTACACCTAATTCTCCTTAAAAACTTCACACTTACCAACAAACTGTTGGCACATCAAATACCAGCTGATTTTTTTTAAGTGGCACTGTTTCCTTTCTTTTCCCAACTGGGGATAATCGCACAATTACACAAGACAACACATAGTAAAGAAAAGAAAAGAAGCAAATATGAAAGTCCCAAAAGTTTTTGTTGTTGAAAATGTCTAATTAAAAACTTCTTTTTACTTCAGATTTTGATTAAAAGTGAACACACCATCAATATGCATGTGTGTGTTTATTGCTGGCAATCTTTAAATTATTAAAACTACACTTATGAACTGCAAATAAAAACTAAAATATTCATGGATTTGAAATGGTTAGAATTTTGCATATTATCTAGCTGGCATGTTATTTGTATGCTTTTGCCTCTGTTGCACAAGCCTTAACAGACCACATTCTTTGTCATTGTTAGCCGGGCAGCAGTATGGAGTTAGCATTATAGAAAGGCTACAGGGCACCCAGTGCTGAAAGCTGCATCTCAGTTCTTTGCTAAGCATTCTGGTGATGTCACATTGATGTATTAGGCCATGCATTGCACAACAATGATGTCACCAATCTAATCTTGGGCCTGGACTCATTTGCACACTGAATATCAACATGTTCATAATATAAGTAAAATGTCTGGAGGAAAGAACAAAAAACAGGAAAGGCTCCAGTCCTGCAAACTCCAATGTCCATAAGCAGTTCACTGAGTTAAATGAGACTGCTCACATCTGGCAGTCCCTTCTATGCATTAAAAGAAAACCAGTAACAGTAAAACCAATAAAAAAAATCAACAAGAAATAGAAACAAAATAAAAACAGCCTAGGAATCAGTAGGTACTATGAAGAAACAATAATAATGGTGAGCAAATAAGTCAGGGTTTAACAATAAATAAAGAAAAATAAGAAAGAATAAGAGCAAAAAATGGTAAAAAAAATCTCGCTTGTATTTGCCCTTCTGTCTCCTCCCTTGTCTGTATATGTCTACCTAGGGCCCTACCTTGGAAATATTTATGTATGTGAGTAACTTTATGTGAGTAGTTCAAATGAAGACAATGGAAGTATTCATGTTAGCAAAGTTACTCACATACATGGTTGTAGGATCAGCACTTAGATAGTTAACTCAAACTTTTGTATGTCTGTAAAGTTGTCTATACACTCTTGGATACTCCATTATTAATAATAATCATTCTTAGTCCTCTTCTGACTCATCTCAGCTGTCTGTTTGATTCTGTGATCCTGGATCTGGGCAGCACAAACCAGCCTGAACCTCGTGAGTATGTACTTGGGGCGGTTATCCCATGCCACTGCTGCCTGTGCTCAGGAGTCCCGCCAGCTTTTTTTGGCAACCTAGGCGGTGCAAGGTCCCGCCCCTGAAATACCGCCCTCGACAGAGGCGGCGGAAGGTCCTGCCCCTGAAATACCCCTGACAACTGGGGCAGCCGAAGATCCGGCCGCCGCGGTCGCCACCCCCAAAATGTTAGTGTCCTAGGCGACTGCCTAGGTCGCCTAATGGGTTGCGCCGACCCTGCCCATGCTACTGTGGCTACCCTACTATTTTTAGCATGCTAGCTCAGAAAAGCTTATGCCCAAATAAATCTGTTAGTCTTTAAAGTGAGAGTATATGAACTGGGAATCACGTCCATAGCTCACAATGTATATGTAGCCTGAGAACGATCCAACAGCCCATGGAGAAATTATGACCCACATGGCCTAATTAGAACCTCGCAGGAAAAGGGAGGCAACATTCAACTCTCACTTTCTACTGCAAAAGCTAAATAGAGGTTTCTTTAACAAACCTTTCTCAGCTTCAGCAAAAGAAAAGACTGCAGTACTGCTGGCTACAAGCACTAAAGATATGGCTACACTGGAAATGAAGGTGTGATTGTAGTACAGGTAGGCATACATGTGTTAGCTTTAACCTAGCTAGCTTTAATCTAGTTAGCACAGATACATGTAGTGGCATGGGCTTCAGTTCATGCTGCCAACTCAAAAAACAAGCCCTCTAGGGACCCTGAGTATGTATTCTGGTTGCAAGTCTGTGCTGAAGCCTATGCCACCACATCTACACCAGTATTGTTACCTGTGCTAGCTAGATTAACGCTAGCACTGGTACCCCATCCATGCTACAAGCATACCTTTTACACGCAGTGTCGGTAAGTGAGAAATTCACTCCTGGTGCAGAGGACCAGCACAAGACCCTCCACATCATTTAAACACCACATAGAGGCTGTACTAGATGTTGATCAGTTGAAAAAAACCCTCTTTGCACCATGGACCTTGTCTCTGCAGGGCTGGTGTAGAATGTTAGTAGAGCAGAGAAGTGGGGACTGGCCAGGTGAGAAACTATGCATCCATGTTTATGCCGATCCAGTGACTCCAGTTTCCAGAACAACCAAACAAGAGGGTGTGGCTGCTACTTCAGCCCAACTGGACTAACAGGTGGAGAAATGGGGTGGGAGACTGTGCAACTGCCCTGTAGCTTGACCCTTGGGTTAAGGGGGTGAATTTCACCTCCCCATTCTCCTTACTGTGAACCCATCTAAAGGCTGTACCTCAGGCTTTATGTAAAAATCCAAAAACGTATCAAAAAAGGAGTTTGACAACAATATTTAAAAAAATAAATGAAAAGTATTTTAAAGTGGTGGGCAAAGGCTTCCCCCCCACACACAACTATTAAGTACCACCTCCTCTCTTCTTTCTAATACTTAAACTATTTCTATTTCATGTATGTATGTATGTATGCATGTATTTCAGTTTAGAAGTGCCTATATCGAAGGCTCAAGGTGCCTTACAAAGTTAAAATGCAGTTATTAAAATGCAAAATCAAATAAATACAAGTAAGCAAATAAGCAAAGAACACATGAACAATGGAAAGATATAGTATCTTTCATGAAAAATCATATTTTTAAAAAGAATTTTACCAACATTTGAAATTGAAAATCAAAGAGCCAAGTTATAACATTAAGATGCTTTGTGCCACACCTGAAAGGCCCATTAATACATTATGTTAAGTTGCAGCGAGCATTCTGCCTGTAGCCCAGTGCCTCAATAACAAACCAAAAAAAAAAAAGCCCATGCTCTAGATTGTCTTAATGTTACATTAATAAAAGCACAAATAATTAACAGAAACATGCACAATTTATTAAGGGAACATACACTTACGGCGTTATCCCCTAAAATGTCCAACTTTTTCATTAGCTCCGCTACTAGTATATCCTAACAACAAGAGAAAAGAGTACAGAAAAGAAGTCAGAATATAGCATTACCCTGGTATTCAGAGGAAGCAATCCTAAGAAAGGGGATTACTTACCGTTACACCTTCTGCCTCACAGTAAACTTGGAGAGGACTTTTCCCCTCAGTAAAAGGAATGTGATGAAAGTTGATAGCAGGTGATCTTCTTTCTCTCTCCTAAAATAAAAATAATTATATTTAAGGAGATTTAATTTCTAAATTAACCATCATATTGTACTATAAGTTTCAGCTTCATTAAGAATATGTTATAAATATGGGCATTCCATAAATCGAACTCTGAAAAAGTAATACATCATAAATAAGTAAGTATCACTATCCATAAGAATCTATTTACTGTACAAAAAGGTGGGAAATCTTTCATTCTGCCTTTTATGGCTATTTATTCTAATATGCAGAGGGAAAAGTGTTCTTTATCTGAGAAGTTGTAATGCTTGTGGAAGATTTCACTAGACTGACAGGCAGTGAAGATCTCTATTTAGCCACAGAAAAAATAAATCAAGCTTGCACAGTAATAATACAAGCTTTCTTCACACTGCTTCATCAATTTTCACCAACCATGACTGTCTAGTCATTATTTTGGCTATGTAAGTGGGCTACATTTGGGTAGCCTGGATGTGTTTAAATCCAAAGGAATGTAAGTGACATCTGTTTGGGATATTACTGCCTGTGCTGTCTGACAAATGCTGCAAACCAGCAGTGTTGATCAAGGGTTGAAGGTCCAGGCTCTCCATGAATTCTGCAAAAAGTCTGTGTGACCAAAAAAAAAAAAAGCTCACCAGAATGAGTACAATGTGAAGGGCCATGCAATGTCCCTGATCTGCATGTTGAACAATAACAATACATTGCTGAATGTTTTTTAGAAATCACAACTAAAAACTCCTTAATAATTATTGTTCTCTGTGTTAAGTTTTGATTTTGCTTCACTTGTTAAATTTTAAAACAGGTATAGTGGAAGAACAGCAGAGTAAAAAAGTCATCTGTGACATAAATTCGGCTCTAACTAGAGTATAAAGGTTAAGATCTTTAAAAAACGTATGCGGGAAGACAGGTAGAAATCAGTATTAGTCAATTTTGATATGCTGTTCCTCTGGGGTATTTTTAATCCTCATTTAGTATCACTGTGTACCAGTCATTGATGTCACTTTTAATGAAGAGCTCATCTTCAGTATAAAAGCAAAGGGGTTCCTCAAGTTTGACTGCCTTCTAGCCTTAGACAACATAATGCAGAAAGCGTGACAACGGTTGTATAGATAACAGTTGCTTACTTCAAGCTCCAATATTCTGAACTCCAGGAGTTCATTCTGATCTTTAGCATCCTGAACATCATGTTTTAACCGAGCTTCTTCTGTTTCCATTTGTTTTATCTGAAAAATAAAATTAAATATTAAAAAACAAAGTCTGATGGTTCATTTAACTTTTGTATAAATCCTAAATCTGTTAAGAATTCAGCATCTCTGGGCAATGCTCATGGCTTAAAAGCAAACATTCTGGATTCAGTGACACTTCAAGGTCACTCTACAAATCTTCTGGGCCCAAGGTGTAATTCTGTATTCCACAGCTCGGATAGCATCCTAGACACAGTGGAACAGGATTGATCAGTAAGGGCTTAATTCTCCAACCTTTACACTGTTTTTAATTAGATGACTTGCTGTGTAAAGTACTACTCAAAGTGGGTACGGATGCAGACTCAAGACCTGTATATGTATTACAAGCAGGGCCGGCGCTTCCATTAGGAGACCCTAGGCGGTCACCTAGGGCACCAGGATTCGGGGGCGGCATTTTGTGCGCTCCCCACGGGGCGCACGGGAGCTTCCGGTTCCGCTTCTGTTGCGCCGCCGAAGAAGGACCTTCTGCCGACGTGCCGCAGAAACCAGTGGCAGGCAATTGAGCAGCTCAGTGACTGCTGCTGTCGCCTGCGGCATTTCGGCAGAAGGTCCTTCTTCGGCGGCGCGACGGGAGTGGAACCGGAAGCTCCCGCGCACCCCTCGAATTCTGCCTAGGGCACCAGAAACTCTGGCGCTGCTCCCGATTACAAGTCCACAGTAGGAATATTCTCTGCACAGCCTAATACACTGAATGAAATGAAGGGATTGCTGAGTAAATAGACCAGGGGTGTGGGAAATTCAGAAGCCACTCCCCGGAGTGACCATCCCCTTAGTTCCCCTTTTCAAGGAGTTCTAAAGCGGGTGAAGAGCTCCATAAAATGACCTTATCAATCCTTCTGAATTGTGGCATGATGAAGATATTACTATATGAAAATTGTTCCAATTAGAGCTGTGTGGAATACTTTAAAAACATTTTACAGTGGTACTTAAATAATACTAACAAACCACATGCATTCCTTAAGCTTCTACAAATACAGAGTATAAGGCCAGAAGGGACCACTAGATCATCTGGTCTGACCTCCTGTATATCACAGGCTACCAACACCCACACACTAAATCCAGCAACTGAAATGAGGCCAAAGTATTACAACCCACAGGAAACTAGACTATTATTTGTCACAGTCAGAGATAATCCAGATAATCCTGGCAACAACCCACATGCTGCAGAGGAAGGCAAAAACTTCCCAAGGTCATTGCCAAGCTGACCAGGGTAAAATTCCTTCTTGACCCCACATATGGTGATCAATTAGATTCTGAACATGTGAACAAGAACCAGCCAGACAGGCACCTGAGAGAGAGAATGACTGATGTCACTTCAGAGCCCTGGCCCACCGTGTCGAATGTCTTATCTCCAGCTGTGGCCACCCCTGATGCTCAGAGGGAGGAGATAAAAAAACCCTCCCAGAATACACTGGGGGGATCCCTTCCTGACCCAACCAGTGGCTGTCTGAAACATGAGCATTAGGAACATAAGACATAAAGCAGAAGTGAATGCAGGGCTTTGGAGATCTGTCTTTTACCATCACAAACTATCCCATCATACAATTGCATTCCTACATTCAGGGCCGGCTCTAGCAATTTCACTGCCCCAAGCACGGCGGCACGCCGCGGGGAGCGCTCTGCCGCTTGCCGGTCCCGCGGCTCCGGTGGACCTCCCGCAGGCATGCCTGCGGATGCCCCACCGGAGTCGCAGGACTGGCAGACCCTCCGCAGGCACACCTGTGGGAGGTCCACCGGAGCCGCCTGCCGCCCTCCCGGCAACCGGCAGAGCGCCCCCTGCAGCATGCCGCCCCAAGCACGCGCTTGGCGCGCTGGGGTCTGGAGTCGGCCCTGCCTACATTTGTCTAGCTCTCTCTTAAAACTAATTTAGTTGTTTGCCCCCGTTCCTGCACCCAGCTCCTAGTAGGAGGGTGTTCCAGCACCTCACCCTTCTGCTGGCTAGAAACCTATTTCTAATTTCCATCCTGAATTTGTTTGTGGCTAGTTTGTATCCATTTGTTCTTGTGCCTACATTTTCTTTTAGCTTAAATAACTCTTTAGCCTTCTTGGTATTTACTCCCTTAATGTATTTATAGAAAGCAGTCATATCCCATCTAAGCTTTCTTTTTGCTAGGCTAAACAAGCCAAGCTCTTCCAGTATCCTCTCAGAAGATAGGTCCTCCATTCCCCTGTTCCTATTTAATTTACTCTTTCATGAACATGGAAGACCAGAATTGTACCCAATATTCCAAATGCGGTCTTATCAGCGCCTTGTACAATGGCATTAATATGTCTCTATCTGTACTAGAATTGCCTCACCTAGTACATTTTAGGATTGCATTTTTTTCATAGCTACATCACAATGGTGGCTCAGTCATCCTGTGATTGACCCACACATCCAGGTCTCTTTCCTCCTCTGTCACTTCCAACTGATGAGCCCCCAGCTTGCAACAAAAATTCTTATTATTAGGCCCTTAGAGCATGACCTTTCACTTTGTACTAATGAATTTAATCATCCAGATCTTCCTATACAATATTCTGATCCTCCTCTGTATTGACAATTCCTCCCAACTTTGTATCACCATCAAATTTCATTAGCTCATCCTACCTTTTGTGCAGAAATATTGACTAAGGATGGTCACAAGACCAATCTTCAAAGAACTCCACTAGTAACCTCTTTCTAGTCTGATAATTCATCTTTTAGCACAACCCATCACCTTCTCTCCTTTAGCCAATTCCTTATTCACCTTACAATTATGTATTGATTCCCATCTTCTCTAACTGAACAAATAATTTCCGATATGGTACCATGTCAAATGCTTTAATGAAGTTCAAGTATATTTGATCTATTGCAATTTCTAAAAAAATCCGTGTTTTCTCAAAGAAGGAATTCAGGTTAGCCTGGCATTATCGACCTTTGGTAAACCCATGTTGCATTGCATCCCTTTTACTACTTACCTCTATGATTTAATTATTCTTTCCTTCACAATTTGTTCTAAAAGCTTGCACACCACTAAGGTCAGACTAACAGGTCTGTAACTGCCCAGATCACATTTTTCCCTTTCTTAAATATAGGCATTAATTTAGCTGTTCTCCAATCACATGGGAGACAGACAGATTTATTAAAGATTGTTGCTACCAGACTAGCAATCTCTTGAGTCAGTTCTTTCAGTATTCTGGGATGGAAATGATCTGTTCCCCTTGATCTGAGCACATTATGCTCTTTTCTTCCATCTCAGATGTGATCGTTTTGATTTCTAGACACTCATTTCATCAGCCGTACTGCCTTAATGCACATGTACCATATTAGCATCTTTACTGAAAACTGAGGCAAAGCATTCATTTATAGTTTTTGAACACATCTAGATTATCTTTAATCTCCTTCCCAGCCACAGTACATGGCAGCCCAACCTCACCCTTCCTTAATCTCTTTTTATTTATATAATTAAAAATATATTAAATGTAGGAATAGAAATGCTGAGAATAAATACCTTTTCTACAAGTTCTTGATTTCTTCTATATAATGCTTGCTTCTCCTCAATCCACTTCATGTCCTTAAAATATAAATGATTAATATTATAGGAGAAACTGACAGTGTTGCCATAGTATATGATCATGTAATTAAAGACTGTATCATAATCCATACACAGAAGTGGGCTGAATTAAAATTTAACAGGCAACCTTAATTCTGACATTTCCTTACTTTTTTGAGTGCTTGACTTTGCATCTTAAAGTTCTTTTAACATAGTATTTTGTTTTTTAAAATGTAATTGGAATAAAAATTCTCCAATTTAACAGAAATAAACATGAAAAATCCTGTCAATCAATGAAATGAATGATGATTGCAATAAAAGCGAGAAGTTAGGCACCTCCATTACAATAATTTAATAAACAGATAATAGCAATTATTGTATTTTGATTTCCATGCTTCCCAAGATTAACAAAGATAAATCTTATTTTTAGATGGATGAATTATTTTATTGGATTGAAATGGGGGAAAATAATTGGAACATTAGTTGCTCACTGAGATCATTGATGCGGGCTGAGCTGGCAAGCAAGTGATCACTTATAGTTAAAGTTTGTAAATCCCTTTGAAAAATCCTATGTGAGTGATTAATAATAATAATAAATATCTTCATAATTATTCTCTCAAGGCACCATATATAGAGCATGTTTTGAATTAATTTTTCAATCTGCTGAAAATAGAAATCAAAATTTCTTTTTCCTACAAAATTCAGGTCTTTGTAATGATTCATTCCATCTTTTGAAGAAGTTTGTAACTGAATGATAATGATGGAGGACCCACTATATTCCATCACTTTTAATATCTGGGGGACCTTCCTTCAGCCCTACCTGAAGGGGTGGGGGCTATTGAATAGAGGGCTATTATGGAAATTCTACTCCTAGGCTGATGTAGCCAGTTCTCTTCTTCCTTCCCGTTGGACGGCATGGCAGTAGTTTGCTGAGTCCTCCAATTTTGGAAGATACATCAGAAACATTTTCAGGAAGAAATGCAGGCAGATAGGATTCCAAAGACTGAATAGCAGGGGGAGAAAATGGGGAGTGGGTAATTTATCTTTTTTCCATAGGCACCTTTTAAAGAGCCAGAACATGGAGAACCTATTCTCATTGGGTAGTCCACATGGAGGAGAATCACACACTAAAGGTGTGCCAGGATATTGATGAGGGAGCTTTAGGAGGTGGAATTTCCAGTTTATTGAAGGTTTCTCCAGGTTATTTCATATGGGGAGGGGTTTAAAATCTGTGAAAACTCCAGGGATGTAAGAAGGGAATAAAGGCTGTAAAAGCCAAACCTGAGCTGATAAAAGAACTTCTAAAAGACTGCTGCTGGGAGGAGGGGCGAGGCTAACAGCAACAGCTGCTAGGAGCCGCCGAAGCTCTGGCCACCTGGGGACTGCTTCCAGGGGCCGCCAACGGTGACTGCTTTGGCCACCCCAGGGACCGCTGCTCAGGCAGACCCCGGGCCAGCTACACCAGCCACTGCTAGCCCTAGGGCTGCTCCAGCAATGGCTGGTGTGGCTGTCACCTGGGTGGCCCTGGGGGTCAGCCACACCGGCCGCTGCAGAAGTCACGCAGGTCGCGGAAAGTCATGGAATCAGTGACTTCTGCAACCTCCATGACAAACATGGAGCCCTAACCATGACCCTTGCTAAATTGTTTCAGTGATTAATTACCCTTACTCTTAAAAATGTATGCTTTATTTCCAGTCTGAATTTATCTAGCTTCAGCTTCCAGCCATTGGATTGTGTTATACATCCCAGGATCGCATCAGCTCTTTTGGCCACAGAGTCACACTGGGAACTCATGTTCAGCTGATTATCCACCATGACCCCCAAATCTTTTTCAGAGTCACTGCTTCCCAGGATAGTGTCCCCTGTCCTATAAGTATGGCCTACATGCTTTGTTTCTAGATGTATACATTTACATTTAGCCATATTAAAATGCAAGCACTCTGTATCAGTGACCAGTCATGTCCTCTTCATTATTTACCACTTCCTCTATTTTCATGTCATCTGCAAACTTGATCAGTGATGATTTAATATTTTCTTCCAAGTCATTGATAAAAATGTTAAATAGCATAGGGCCAAGAACCTATCCCTGAGGACTCCCTGGAGAAACACCTGCTCAATGAAAATTCCCCATTTACAGTTACATTTTGAGACCTATCACTTACCCAGTTTTTAATTCATTTAATGTCTTTACGATGGGTTTACAAACTCCACACTAAGGCAGAGACAGGGTAAGGGCTGGAGCAGTAGTGGGCCATGTAGCCCCCACACTTAGGCACTGCCCAGCATGCTCCTGGGAAAAAACCAGGACAAAGGAGCTTCAGGAGCCCCAGGTGTGGGGTGGGAAGAAAGAAGCCATTTCCTGGAGGAGCACCACTCTACAGTGACAGAAGAAGAAGCTTCTACTGAGGGGCCTGCTGACCACCCAGACATCCCCACTAAACACTGACAGAAGGACTGGAGTTAGAGGCCCAGACCAATAGGCCTGCTGACAAAACAAATCACCCCATAACAGTATGTCCTGTTAATTTTATACTGTTCTAATTTTTTAAACAAAATATTATGTAGTACCAGGTCAACTGCCTAGTAAAGTCTAAGTATATTATGTCAACACTGTATCAACCAAACTTGTAATCTCATCAAAAAATATCAAGTTAGTTGGACAGGATCTAGCCCATAAACCCCAGTTGATTCTAATTCTTTCTTAATCAAGTCCTGTATTAGCTGCTCCTTTAACTGGCCAGGAATCAGTCAGGCTGACAACCCTATAATTACCCAAGTCATCCTGTTTACCCCTTAGCTGGCTTCTAGTTTTCCAGAACTTCCACAGTGCACCAAAACTTATTGAAAATCAGCATTAACAGTCCAGGGAGCTACTCAGCCAGCTCTTTTTAAACTCTTGGATGTAAGTTATCTGAACCTGCTCATTTAATAATGCAGAATAGGCCAGGCACTAGAATGTCAACAATCAATGGAAATAATATTAGACCCAAGCCCAAGCATCATGGAGGGTGTGGAGGATGAAATCACCAGGCTAGACTAAAGATGGTAAGTGCAGAACCTCCCTTTAAATAAGTCAATCATGCAAGGCCAGACATTCAGCAGTGATTCAAGAAGTGAAAATTGTTTAAGTGTACCCATTAGCAAATCAAAGAGAGAAATAACACATTTGAAAACATGTTTTGACTGTACATTAAAGTCAATGGCAATATTACGACTGATTTCAATGAGAGCTTGATGAAATCCTACAAGAATAATATGTAAATCATTTGGAGGTAAATTTTCAGGAGGGAACTTTGTGTATATAAAATAAAATTGTATGTTAATTTACTCTTTTTGTAAAAGCTACTTAACTGATTATTTGAATTGAAAACACAGACATTTTGTGCAAAACTATACATAGTTGCACAATAAGCATTCTAAACCAGCTCCATTGCATGAACAAATTCATGTAAGATTTTGAAAAAAGAAAAAAAAAAGAGGAAAAGCTTTTGCACACTAATTGTCATCTCTTTGCTTGATAATGTACACAGTCTGTACCAACATGTGTGCTCACTGCTCCTGTTAAACAGCCTAGGAACTGCTTTTCTAATGTAAGAGCTGCTTTTCTCCTCCATTTAACAAAGCAACAATCTCTGCAAAGAAAACCATTAGAGGGAAAAGCTTATTTTTACTCATGTTAAGTTAGAACATTAGTTTGTATTGAGGTGAACATTTTTCCTTCAAATGTCCTTTGAATTTCTTTTCACAGACATTGTGCATGCTGGTAGTCTGGTAGATGTAAAATCTCTAAAATACTTATTTTTTTGAAATGATGAGTTTAAAACATGGACTATTTTCCTGTATGCCAAGATATAATCATCTTTCCTCTTTGCTACAGGCCTTTTTCAGTACATATGACAAACACATTTTCAAATAGATATCAGAAGCAAATCTATCCCTCGGTAGTTTGCTTTGTGAGAGATGGAGAATAAAAGCAGTAGAGATTGCTTTAAAATAAATCATATTTAATAGTGCTTGGTGGGACTTAAGTGGTATATAGCCCCTGTTCTGGTCTGTTGCTCAGGGGTGAATTTTATCGTGTGTGCTTAGTTGTAAGTTTACCTGTGCACTTTCCCATAAATACCTTTTAAAATAAAAATAAACAGTTATAAAAATAAATTTGGACCCATAATTATACGACTGATTATGCTGCCTGAGGACTTCAGAATGGAGCCCTCCGTTAGGTGTGCAACAGTTTCCTTGCTTTTAAGCACCACCAGTGAGACTGAATGCACATGCTAGTTCTACTGCCCATGCAGCTCCATGGTTAAATGCTAGAATGTTCCATATATGCTATGTATCTCTTCTGAAATTTTACCTATCTATTTTAGGCACTTATATAACCCCCATTACTGTAGTATCTGAGCGCCTCACAACAGTTCTGTGAGGTAGAGAAGTGCTATTATCCCCATGTTACTGATGGGGACCTGAAGAATGAAGCGCCAGATTTTTAAAGATACTTAGGAAACTAAAAATAGAGATAGGTACCTAATGGGATTTTCAAAGGCAAGTAGGTGCCACTAGATGCCTATCTGAATCTTTAGGTGCTTAAATACCTGGCCCTAACCAACTTGCTCAAAGTCACATAGGAAGACTATGGCAAAATATGAACTGAACCAGGGTCTCTGAGGTTCTAGACTAATGTCCTAACTACTGGAGTATCTTTCTGCTTCTTATCTCTGAATGATGTATATCTGAATGTTGTAGAGTTTGTCTCATGTATGAGACTAAAATATTTTTAAAATTCCGAGCAAAGAAGTTGTTCTCCGTGGTTATAAAAATGAGGTTTGACAATAGTAAAGCTTGGCAAATAATCCTTAATAAGTCTATTCCCCAGGAAACACAGTGTATTCCATGAGTGGATGAGCATAACTCTTTGATTCAGGTTTTTAGTGTATAATTTTCACATTCACAAATTTAAAGTTCTCTTTATGCAAATGAATGAACATTCATAGAATCATAGAATCATAGAATCTCAGGGTTGGAAGGGACCTCAGGAGGTCATCTAGTCCAACCCCCCGCTCAAAGCAGGACCAAACCCAACTAAATCATCCCAGCCAGGGCTTTGTCAAGCCTGACCTTAAAAACCTCTAAGGAAGGAGATTCCACTACCTCCCTAGGTAACCCATTCCAGCTCTTCACCACCCTACTAGTGAAAAAGTATTTCCTAATATCCAACCTAAACCTCCCCCTCTGCAACTTGAGACCATTACTCCTTGTTCTGTCATCTTCTACCACTGAGAACAGTCTAGATCCATCCTCTTTGGAACCCCCTTTCAGGTAGTTGAAAGCAGCTATCAAATCCCCCCTCATTCTTCTCTTCTGCAGACTAAACAATCCCAGTTCCCTCAGCCTCTCCTCATAAGTCATGTGCTCCAGCCCCCTAATCATTTTTGTTGCCCTTCGCTGGACTCTCTCCAATTTATCCACATCCTTCTTGTAGTGTGGGGCCCAAAACTGGACACAGTACTCCAAATGAGGCCTCACCAGTGCTGAGTAGAGGGGAATGATCACATCCCTTGATCTGCTGGAAATGCCCCTACTTATACAACCCAAAATGCCATTAGCCTTCTTGGCAACAAGGGCACACTGTTGACTCATATTCAGCTTTTCATCCACCGTAACCCCTAGGTCCTTTTCTGCAGAACTGCTAACCAGCCATTCGGTCCCTAGTCTGTAGCAGTGCATGGGATTCTTCCATCCTAAGTGCAGGACTCTGCACTTGTCCTTGTTGAACCTCATCATATTTCTTTTGGCCCAATCCTCTAATTTGTCTAGGTCCCTCTGTATCCTATCCCTACCCTCCAGCGTATCAACCACTCCTCCCAGTTTAGTGTCATCTGCAAACTTGCTAAGTTTGCAGTCCACACCATCCTCCAGATCGTTAATGAAGATATTGAACAAAACCGGCCCCAGCACCGACCCTTGGGGCACTCCACTTGATACCGGCTGCCAACTAGACATTGATCACTACCTGTTGAGCCCAACCATCTAGCCAGTTTTCTATCCACCTTACCGTCCATTCATCCAGCCCAGACTTCTTTAACTTGCTGGCAAGAATACTGTGGGAGACTGTATCAAAAGCTTTGCTAAAATCCAGAAATAGTACATCCACTGCTTTCCCTTCATCCACAGAGCCGGTTATCTCGTCATAGAAGGCAATTAGGTTAGTCAGGCATGACTTGCCCTTGGTGAATCCATGCTGACTGTTCCTGATCACTTTCCCCTCCTTTAAGTGGTTCAGGATTGATTCCTTGAGGACCTGTTCCATGATTTTTCCAGGGACTGAGGTGAGACTGACTGGCCTGTAGTTCCCTGGATCTTCCTTCTTCCCTTTTTAAAGATGGGCACTACATTAGCTTTTTCCAGTCATCCGGGACCTCCCCGATCGCCATGATTTTTCAAAGATAATGGCCAATGGCTCTGCAATCTCATCGGCCAACTCCTTTAGCACCCTCGGATGCAGCGCATCCAGCCCCATGGACTTGTGCTCGTCCAGCTTTCCTAAATAGTCCCGAACTACTTCTTTCTCCACAGAGAGCTGGTCACCTCCTCCCCATACCGTGCTGCAGAGTGCAGCTGTCTGGGAGCTGACCTTGTCTGTGAAGACAGAGGCAAAAAAAGCATTGAGTACACTAGCCTTCTCCACATCCTCTGTCACTAGGTTCCCTCCCTCATTCAGCAAGGGGCCCACACTTTCCTTGACTTTCTTCCTGTTGCTAACATACCTAAAGAAACCCTTCTTGTTACTCCTAACATCTCCGGCTAGCTGCAACTCCAAGTGTGATTTGGCCTTCCTGATTTCACACCTGCATGCCTGAACAATACTTTTATACTCCTCCCTGGTTATTTGTCCAATCTTCCACTTCCTTGTTCTTTTGTGTTAAGACGAGCAAGGATTTCACTGTTAAGCCAAGCTGGTCACCTGCCATATTTACTTTTCTTCCTACACATCGGGATGGTTTGTTCCTGCAACCTCAATAAGGATTCTTTAAAATACAGCCAGCTTTCCTCGACTCCTTTCCCCGTCATGTTATTCTCCCAGGGGACCTTGCCCATCAGTTCCCTGAGGGAGTCGAAGTCTGCTTTTCTGAAGTCCAGGGTCTCTGTTCTACTGCTTTCCCTTTTTCCTTGTGTCAGGATCCTGAACTCGACCATCTCATGGTCACTGCCTCCCAGGTTCCCATCCACTATTGCTTCCTCTACTATTTCTTCCCTGTTTGTGAGCAGCAGGTCAAGAAGAGCTTTTCCCCTAGTTGGTTCCTCCAGCACTTGCACCAGGAAATTGTCCCCTACACTTTCCAGAAACTTCCTAGATTGTCTGTGCACTGCTGTATTGCTCTCCCAGCAGATATCGGGTGATTAAAGTCACCCATGAGAACCAGGGCCTGTGATCTAGCAACTTCTGTTAGTTGCTGGAAGAAAGCCTCGTCCACCTCATCCCCCTGGTCCGGTGGTCTGTAGCAGACTCCCACCACGACACTACCCTTGTTGTTCATACTTCTAAATTTAATCCAGAGACACTCAGGTTTTTCTGCAGTTTCATACTGGAGCTCTGAGCAGTCATACTGCTCTCTTATGTACAACGCAACTCCCCCACCTTTTCTGCCCTGCCTGTCCTTCCTGAACAGTTTATATCCATCCATGACAGTACTCTAATCATGTGATTTATCCCACCAAGTCTCTGTTATTCCAATTACATCATCATTCCCTGACTGTGCCAGGACTTCTAGTTCTCCCTGCTTGTTCCCCAGGCTTCTTGCATTAGTGTATAGGCACTTAAGATAACCCGCTGATTGTCCCGCTTTCTCTGTCTGAGACAGGAGTCCTCCCCTCTTGTAATCTCCTGCTTGTGCTTCCTCCCGGTATCCCACATCCCCACTTACCTCGGGGCTTTGGTCTCCTTCCCCCAGTGAACCTAGTTTAAAGCCCTCCTCACTAGGTTAGCCAGCCTGCTTGCAAAGATTCACACATATTTTTCTTTCAGTATTCACTCAGCCCTAGACAGCATGGATTTAATGTTCAGTTCTAATGAATTATTCAACTCATTTGTTGAATAATGTGATATTAATCTCTCCTAATCCAATGATACACAGTTTGAAGGGGATTCCCATAATTATGCAAGGGAGTTAAATGGATTTAAGTGTGTCAATAATGACACACAATTGCTGCTTGATAGATGTGTTTTGTAATTAAATAAAGGGCCAAGTATTTTAGGAAGTATTATCAAAGTGATACTTCCTAAAATATTTGTGCGTGTGTATATAACTGAACTATACTACTGTCTTTTATCATATATGACAAACTTTATAATGTGAGTATATTTTTCTTTTGCAGAAAATTTACAGAACAGCAAGTTATCGTTGGAGACTGCAGTAATTAATATTTTTCTCAGAGTACGTTACCTGTCCCTGCTCAGCAAGTGCCTTTTCTAGGTCCTCTATTTGAGCTTGTGATCTGTGTATTTCTGCTTGGAGCTGCTCACGCGTCTGTAGGATGTGAGAAAAGATACATCAAACTTTCTCTAAAAGCCAAAATGCTAATGTAGATACATTAAACACTTATATCAAATATTTATTAAAGACATTTGGGGGAATTAATTTGCAGTGAAGTACTTATGATAGGGCCAATCATTAACAATTTTAAAAGGAAAACTTGTATGATGGGACAGCAATGTTAAGATATAATTTAAGATTCAAATGAACTAGCTACTTAAACAGCAAAAGATTAATTGCTTCTTACATTAGAATATTTGTTACACTCTTTGTTCATAGATCAGAAGTGTTTTTGCCCTTATCCAGTTCTGTCAAAACAGGATGTTTAAAAAACCAAATGGAGTAACAGAGATTTGTCTTCCCATAAGAATGGGAGGAAAGATACATTAATAGGCATGCTTGATTTCTACCTGTATTTGTGTTGTTTTAAACTGATTTAAAAGAGACCAACAAATATGATGGCACAAATTGTCAAAAGCAGCCTCTACATTTATGACCATAATTTTGAGTACACAAATGTTTAACTGTAGTATATGTAGATTTCAAGCACAAAGGCTAATGGAAAGCTAGTTTCACAGTCCAACACCTTTCTTTAAATGTGATGTATATATTTTATGGAGAATAAAGCTAATTCTAATTCTAAACTATCTTTATACATAAAATATGGATGTATGGGTGTGATATACCAGGGTACAATCCAGGCTAATGAGTAGCTGCATCATCCCTTTCAAAATGTAAATCACTCCCTGCTATGTCTCTGTGTGTGCTGCAACCAGCCAGCCAAACCTTGGCTCTTACCTGCCTTGGTTATGCTACAGAGTGACCCCAATACACACCCCAGTCCTGGATTTTGCCCCAGAAACATATTTCCTGTACCACCCAGCCCTCTCCTGGACAGTAAAAATATATGTAGTCCATTATTCCTTTAAAGGAAAAATACACACACAACTTGTTACCACAACTGGAGTTACACGGATACCAACTTGAACATACTGGATTAGATAAAACAAGTTCATTAACTACAAAGAGATAGATTTTAAGTAAGAAATGAGGCAGAAAAATAAAGATAAAACACTTACTGAAGCCTAACTTAACAAACTGCATTAAATTCAAAGCAAAAGTTCTCTCGCCACATGGTGTCAGCAGTCTTACTGACCAAACTCTTTAGGTCAGGTCCCCTCCCCCAAAATCCAACAGCTGCTTCCTTTGTCTCTTCAAGTGCAGTGAATGTGATGGACAGGGAGAGAGAGAGGGATATCTTGTGTGATTGTCCCTTCTTTTTTATAGTTTCAGTCACCCTCTTGAAAAACATTTCCAACCGAGAACCAGGAGACAAAGAGTCTATGTGGAAGAATATTCCCTGATGGCTTTTTTCATCTCTTAGAACTTCCTTTGTTTCCCCTTCCTGCTTGATGACTCTGTTTACTGCTGAAATGCAAATTAAAGCAAGCACACATTCCTTCCTTTGTTTAGGACAGACCTGACCTCTGCCTGGCCAGGGCTGTGGCATTTGGAACATGTATTAATTAATAACATCATACCGGGGAATCTTATAACTTCACATACAATGTTGCCACACAGATTTTACCAGGACAATCTTGACCAGCAAATTATGAGTTTTCAAATGATACCTTACATGGCATATTTTGTACAAAGATTACAATAGTGTGTATGGTATGAATACAACAGTGTATTCTACCACAATGGCATTCTATTCTATTCTATATAGATATTTATACTGTGCTCCTCACCATAGTATCTGAGCACTTGCAGTAGTGCCTTAAGCAACATGACTACACATCTGTCACGTTATTTGTTCTCTCATTCTCTTTCCAGGGGGAAAAGTATGTGTAGTTGAGTGTCTTCTTTTGGTAGGCGTGTCTTTTTTAATAGATCCATTTCTGTGTTTATATTAGAGAAGGCAAGACCAAAGAAATACTTTTTGCACTTGAAGTGGAAAGTGGCGAGGATTGTGACTGTCCTTACTTTTGAGGGGAGTTCATTACACAATC